>NW_015540967.1:108250-109363 GCF_001515605.1 Sinocyclocheilus anshuiensis
GTTCCGTATTCTAAAGTGTTACTTGGTTTTTAATAGCAAAGTGGTTATATTTCTTTTCGTTTCTTTATTAAGTTCATTTAGAAATATGTTTGGAACATTTTATGTTTGTTAAATTTAAGTTGTTGTTTTTTTCAAAGTAACGACCATGCGGCCAGTGGCGGACTGAGTTGAGCATATATGTTTGATCAATTTAGCCTTCTCAAATCAACATGACTCTATAGACATAAAAAACTTCATGCAATTCACAATATGAATTAAAAAATTTAACCTAGATAAATGTGTGCTGTTAGATGCATATCCAATCGTTTGTGCGGAGAGTGGAAGCTGAAGCACGCTTTTTATGAATCACTAAGGACCACAGTTTTAGCTAAAAAACTTTAAGTCACCTTTAAAAAGTCACCTTTATCTTGGATAGCCTGAGTAAATTTGCATTTTTGGGTGAACTATCCCTTTAAGCATTTCTCTAAAATTTCCAAACCCATCCTGGAGAAAGCCTACATTAACATGTTAATATGAATGATATTAAGGTCTGAACATGCAATACAGATTTAACTGTTGTGACGTATAACATGTCTTTATCTTAAAATAAATGAAACAACTTTTCATAAAGAAACAAGAACATGGTATTCTTTTCAACAAAAGACACAGTGGTTATATTCTGTATGCATTTTTTAAACAACATTCTTCTTTCTTTGAATCAGACATATTATTTTATATAAATTAAATATTTATTATATAAATTAATCCTTATTAAAGCTACTAAAGTGATTCAGTCAAGAGCATTGAGTGATTTTCTGTTTTTCTTTTGTTGTTTGCTTAACATCAATAACACATTCACTTAAGACATAACCGACTGTGTTTGTCAATACATTTTGACAGACATTGACATAATATTGTGTGCATTTGTTCAAGTATGATAAGATCGAAAGAGAACTCAATTCAGTACTCTTGAATCTCTTGCCAAATCGTCCATCCCTTACATTTTCATCATTTATATTTGTTGACGGAAATGTCAATAGATCTTAATTTTTGTCATTTAAAACCGTTTTTATTTAGCTATCATTTTGTTTTTGTCTTAAAAAATGTCAATGACGAACTAACTAAATTAACAAT
>NW_015540967.1:111004-111288 GCF_001515605.1 Sinocyclocheilus anshuiensis
CGCTGTATCCAATAGTTTGTGCGGAGAGTACATGCTAAAGCGCGTTTTGCAGGACATGGAGGTGCCAGCGCGATCACTTGCATTTTTTTCTTAAGAGTGGAAACTTAACATACACCGTCCTTTTTGCTCATAAAGGTAAGAGTAATACATCATTCGGAATTGTAAAGGGTCTGCTTTTATTTGTGTGCACTCACAATATCAACAAAAACTTGTGCTTTTGTAAAATAATTAAGGAAAACAAACAGGATGCGCTTTCTGTCGTCTTGGTCTTGAGCAGGAGCGCT
>NW_015540967.1:112522-114650 GCF_001515605.1 Sinocyclocheilus anshuiensis
GCATAAAACACTTCATGCATTTCACAGTATTAATTTAAACATTTAACCTAGATAAATGAGCGCTGTTAGGCGCAAATGCAATAGTTTGTGCGGAGAGTGGACGCTAAAGCGCGCTGCAGGACATGGAGGCGCCAGCGCGATCACTTGCATTTTTTTTTTAAGAACAGCGGAAACTTAAAAATACGCCATCATTTTTGCTCATAAAGGTGAGATTATGCATCATTCGGAGCTGCAAAGGGTCTACTTGTATTTGTGTGCTCTCACAATATCAACAAAACCTTGTGCTTTTGTAAAATAAGGAAAACAAACAGGATGCGGTTTCTGTCGTCTTGGTCTTGAGCAGGAGCGCTTCACAATGATGAACCGAAACTCAGCGAACACAGACATGATAAATATATCTAATAGAATGCTTTAAAAACTTTGAAACGAAATAATTCAAATATAAAACAAAAAGTCTTTCATTATGTAGGCCAGTGGTTCTCAAACCTGTCCTGGAGTACCCCCTGCTCTGCACATTTTGTATGACTCCCTCATCTATCACACCTGATTCAACTCATCAGCTCATTAGTGGAGACTGCAAGACCTGTGTGTCAGATATAGGGAGACATACAAAACGTGTAGTGCTGGGGGTACTTCATGGAGAGGTTTGAGAACCCCTGATGTAGGCTAATCCATAAAGATGTATTTCTTTCTAAAGGCGCGCATCCTGAGGAGATGGCGAGTCAGGATAGTCAACTTCATCTTGTGACACTGACTCAGAAAATACTAGTTCATTAATAAATAATTCAAATATCTCCTTATTTATTTATTAAATAATAGGCCTATTGCGTGACGTTAATGTGAGAATTCCACCTATACTCCACCAAAAAATAAATAAAATAAAATAAAAAGTCAGTGGCATCCAACCTGTCATTCTTCACATTTAACATAAAAAAACAGCAATAAAAGGTAGGCTTATTGACGTTTTCTGAAACTCTAATTGATCGATTTCATGAAACATTCGTTTGTATTAAATTGTTCTGATTTTTTTCAACATGCATTCAAATATTTATTCATGTTTATTTCATGCTGCAAAAATTAAAGAGGAAAATATCATTGATTCACATGCTGCTTGAACTTGACGAATATAGTTATCTCACTACAAATTTAGAAGCGTAAAAACACATTCATTGTTTGTAGTATTTTATTATAAAGTTGATCGAAGGCTGACACTTTGTGTTTTAATATAAGTAACAAAGCACAAAGCTTATTGCGATTATTGGGTGGCTTGCGTGCTACAAATGATGAATGGACTTGAAAACGTTAAATATAATTTCCAAGCATTTATACTGTAAATAAAACAGCTTGTGAATACACGTAACGTTAATCACTTCAGAAAAATCAACAATAAGTTAACCGAGTTGGAGCCAATAACATTTTGGGGGTCCCATACAAATTTTTTTGCATATGGGCCCGGGGCTGACTTGCTACGCCACTGGTGCATGTATATTTTAAGTAAATCCAACACACAATTTTTACCAGTGAAGTAGGGCTGCGCGATATATAATTTCAGCATCAATATCGAGAGGTGCGCATCCACGATAGTCACATCACAGGATGTGAGATGTTTAGTATATTGATCGTTCTATTTATACTGATCGTTTTCTTTGCTCACACCCAGACACGGTGTCTACACCGGACACGACTGCTGTCGTGTCGCGTCGCAACAGCTGGAGTGTCTAGCCGCCTTTCCACTATCTCCGATGAACGACAAGCGACAGTCCAGAAGTCATTCATTTCCAATGGAGAGTAGTGCGGGAGCTGCGTGTCGGGATTTGTTGCGCCGCGCTGCTCGCGTCTGGTGTAGACAGCACTGATTATAATGGGTTCTGTAGTATTTTGTCGCGTCGTGCCGCACCGCTCGCATCCAGTGTAGACCTGGTGAGAGCCACGCAGATGCACGTGAACATCGAATTCCATTCACTTCAGCGTCTATTTGTGCCTTAAATGACTATATGTGCGAAATTATGTCAAAATGCATGTCCCTGCAAGTATCCTTGTAAACACAGCTGCTTAAGGTAAACAATTGAGAAAGAAAATGGATGTGTAACAGTATATTGGTTCACAGCAGTTTAATGTTCCTGTTGCT
>NW_015540967.1:114736-118849 GCF_001515605.1 Sinocyclocheilus anshuiensis
TGTTGCCCTTTCGGGCTTGAACTGATGGTAAAACTAACGACATTATTAACTGTCTTGATATTTACTTTGAAAGCTGAAGCTCGCGATTATGGTAAGGGGCGTTACATTTCCGACGCGTGCTTGTGGTGTTCGGCCAATCACAATGCACTGGGTCAGCGGGCCAATCAGAGCAGACTGCGCTTGTCAGAGGAGGGGGCTTTGTTGAAAACTACGTGTTTGAGAGAGGCGGGGCATAGAGGACCTACAATAATGTACAGTATTTGAAAAATAATGTGTTTTTTGAACATTAAAGCATGTCAACATATTCTGTTACACCAAATACACAAAATAATGATCTTTAAAATAGCATCATATGACCCCTTTAATCAAACAAAAAAACGCATAAAGAAAAATAACTTTTGTAGATTTAACACAGATTTATTAGATTTAATTTATACAGTGAAGACTATGCAGTGTTACTTTACTTTTGATTATTCCATTTCTGTACCTGAATACTGTTAGACTTACCTGAAAAAATATAAAGAACTGTTTATTTCATTTGAATCTTTGTTCTATTATATTTATCTATGCTTGTAATTTGTTTATTTTCTATGCTGATTTACTCGCCTACAAAATCACCCCAATCATTTATTTTATTTTTTTTTTCCAAATAGAGTTATTCAAGTCATCTGGTGATTTTTTTTTTCATATCACAATATATATCGCAGAAAAACAAAATATCGCAATGTGAGTTTTTTCCAATATCGTGCAGCCCTACAGTGAAGGTTTTGTGATGATTAGTTGTTCAAAGTTTTACACCCTAGAAATATATTTGTATCAATTCAGAGTTATCAGAGCTGGCATCATGCAGAAGAATTTTAGTGAGGAAAAAATCCTGCTGCACTACTGCTCTAAAAGAAATTGCATTTCAAGAGTTTTCATTCTGATGTCTTTATTTACCTGTCTCGCCTTGTGCTTTTTATTTGAGACCTCACTGAGATAACGGCTTGAGTAATGATGAGCAAATGTAGTCCACCCTCTGCCCTTTTTACTCGCCTGTCTGTTTCTCTCTCTCTCCCTCTCTCTCTCTCTCTCTCTCTCTCTCTCTCTCTTTCGGGTGGCACGGCAGGACCTGAATCACAAAATAGCGCCGGCATCACACTCTGACTGTCAGTGGAGATCTCGAGGTCCGCCATAGCCAAGAACCAGAGCGTCCGCTCTGTCGCCGGAGGGGAGCATCTGTGGAGACGTCGGAGGATGGCTTGACAGTAAATGAAAAATAACCACAGGCAATAGAAGCCATCACTGTCCAGGTGCTCTCACCGCGGTATCTGCTGTACACCTGCCCGGCCTCTCTATCTTCAGGCACGACGGCTGTGCAATAACGGACACGAGTTATAAGGTCCCTGTTTAACCTGCGGGCGATGATTAAAATGTTCATTAACATCGTTCATTAACAGGTGATCAGGTACGTCATCCCCCTTGCCGAAGACCACCTGGCCCCACCTACGAGGCCGCTCATCTCACTCTGCTGCGAACGCACCCCTCTGATTAATAAAGACCAAGCTCTCCCACACACGACGGGGATCCGCATTAGTCAAAGTAAACACAATAACCCACACGGCTGCACACTCATCTACACCTCTCCACCGAAGCAGAGGCGCGAACAACAAAACGTCTTCACTTCCAGAGCCCAACAGGGATGAGTAAATACAATCCGCCGTGTAATGAATTAGAAACATGAAATTAACGCTTTTCTGGCTGCACTAGTGAAGAATGGCCTTCATTGACTCATTAACTGTGGCTGTCATTCGAGAGAGGCGAAAGCCCGGCACGTTTATTCATTTTTAAATAGCACCCTGATCCATTTCCTGAACTAAGATTCATTTAGCCTGTCAGAGGCTCTGTAATGAATGCATTACAAGTCAAGGAGGGCTGATGGAGCAATGAATCTATCGCAATTTGAGTGCCAAAATCTTACACTGTGATAGACCTGGGCAGCATATGAATAGTTTGAGAGTGTAAACTATATCTGATGAAGAACTAACTTACTGTGTAGTATACACTGAAAAAAAATTATATTCCAGCGTGAAGCGTCAGTTTAATGTTGAAAGAGAGTGAGGTAAGATGAAGCTGCAAATCATTTAATATTAGTCAACTGTTTCACGATAGAAATGTTAAATGACCGACAGCTATATCCAGTGATGCAAACTACTCGACTTTTTTTCTCAAATATGGTCATTTTGAGAGAGAGAGAGAGAGAGAGAGAGAGAGAGAGAGAGAGAGAGAGAGAGAGATAGAGAGATTGAAGTTGCTTGTGTGAATTGCTTGCATCTGTCTCTCTGTACAAACAATGAAGCTGAGTTTAGTTACATAAAAAAACAGCGATTTTACCCCCCTCATTGCTGAGAAATATAATGTAGCAATTCAGTATCGATTAATAAAAGTCGCAAGGCAGCGCTGACAAGTTTATGAGCTCCTGAATGTTTCTGTTTGCACAGTGCGAACTCCGATCTCTGTGTGCAAGTGGGGTGTGCGTGTGTGTGAGTGTGTATGTGTGTGTGTGCGCGTCAAATAAAGCAGCGCATTAACTCTTTCCACGCCAAACAGAATTTTCTGTTATTCACGAGACAACTCTTCCCTGTCAAACATGGAATTTTCCGGGTTTCCGAGTTCTCATTGTTATAGGCTAGGGGGCGCTATTACGCATCTCCTGAATGAGTCTTGAAAGTGCCGATCAAAAACACAGACCAAGAGGACACAGAAACGAGCGATCTCATATGTATGCATATGCACATGAAAAAGAATAAGATCATCAACACTAACCGCATATACTGTATATGAAAACTGCCTAATGTTACAGAGTGAAATGTCAATCCATGAAGTCGTAAAGGACTGTGCAAGCTTTGGGAGTGCTGATGGAAGCCATCTAGCATACTGCATCTTTGCTCTGATAGTATTACTGATGAATATGATCCAGATGTAGTATTTGATAAAAATGTGATTTTCTCAGCTTTTTGCTCAAAATGTTGCTTTTTTATGAAACCTACCTGCATTCAAGTGTTGATAAAAACAAAGCTTGAATCTAGAATAAAGCGGATTTTTTTGTTTGAAAGTAGAGGGTCTGATCTTTATTTTACTGTACTGCATGTTCAGATATTCATACAACAAAATATTCTGGAGGCCATGAAATTTTAGTGAAAATCAGCAAAAACGCTGGCGGTGGCTGGCAACTTTTTTCAAAAACGCTGGCGGGAAAAGAGTTAATATAGAACGGTGATTAAACTGAACAGTTTTAATGCACAATTGGCCTTGTTACACACACACACATTCAGTGGTGTTCAGTACAGTCACGTTGTACATCTGTTATTAAAGAACCTTGGAAAAGTTTACAGTGCCCCTATTATGGGTAATGAAAGGTTCATATTTTGGTTTTGGGAGTCCCCAACAACAGGTTGACATGCATGCAAGGTCAAAAAACACTTTCATTGTCTTATAATATGCAATTATTTTTTACCTTACTTGCTCAACGACTCCCAAACGATTCGCTCAACGATTCATTTTTCCAAACTCCTCCTTTGCGTTACGCTAATCTGCGGTGATTGGTCCGATTGGTCTCATTTTCATTTCATCTAGCCTGTAATGCCTGATAAAGCAGCGTTTGTGAGCGCAGTGCTGCTTTGTCCTCCTTTGCGTGACGCTAATCTGCGGTGATTGGTCCAATTCATCTCATTTTCATTTGATCATGCCTGTAATACCTGACAAGGGGCCATTCACATATCGCGTTTTTTGCGTGCTCAAGTTCATTATTTCAAATGAAGACACGCGCTCATAATGGAAGCGATGCGGTCGCGACGCGCACGCGATGCGGTCGCGACACGCACGCGGTGCAACGCGCTAATTTTTTCCAGGAGCTGATTGGTTGGTTCTTGTCACATGACCCGCGGTGCGCTTGCGGCATTCTGAAAAGTTGAAATGTTTTTATCTCGATGCGGCGCGGACGCGCCTGGAAAAAATGAGCGCGTCGCACCGCGTGCTCATCGCGACCGCGTCGCTTCCATTATGAGCGCGCCTGCCGCGCGTCTACATTTGAAATAACGAACTTGAGCGCGCAAAAGACGCGATATGTGAATG
>NW_015540967.1:118920-133005 GCF_001515605.1 Sinocyclocheilus anshuiensis
GCTCAACGATTCATTTTTCCAAACCCCTCCTTTGCGTGACGCTAATCTGCGGTGATTGGTCCGATTGGTCTCATTTTCATTTCATCTTGCCTGTAATGCCTGATAAAGCAGCGTTTGTGAGGGCAGTGCTGCTTCGTGTACAGCGTTACCAGGGAAACCGCTATTTTTACCGCTCCAAAAGCGCCATCTAGTGGCAAAGAATGAATTTGCATTTTCATTCAGACCGACATGAAAAGACCAACAAGTGGGCAGGCAATATGTTAATGTTTCATGTTGACATCAACATGAACCGGCTTGGGATTCGTTTTAAAAATGACTCGTTTCAGTGATTCAGAGTCGACTCTTTCTTTTGAGAGACAATATTTTTTATACACGGTGCACTTTCAGATTTAAAACATTGCAGGATGTTTTCATTCACTTAGAGCTGTGTTACACACTGCATGAAAGGTAATTTTCAAAAATCCATAATAGGGGCACTTTAAACTTTCGCCTACTATATAGTATGGAAGTATGCGATTTCGGACGCAGCTGAAATGTTTTTATCTCGATGCGGTGCGGACGCGCACCTGGAAAAAAAAATGAGCGCGTCGCACCGCGTCGCTTCCATTATGAGCGCGCCTGCCGCGCGTCTACATTTGAAATAACGAACTTGAGCGCGCAAAAAACGCGATATGTGAATGGCCCCAAAAGCAGCATTTGTGAGCGCAGTGCTGCTTTGTGTACAGCGTTACCAGGGAAACCGCTATTTTTACCGCTCCAAAAGCGCCATCTAGTGGCAAAGAATGAATTTGCATTTTCATTCAGACCGACATGAAAAGACCAACAAGTGGGCAGGCAATATGTTAATGTTTCATGTTGACATCAACATGAACCGGCTTGGGATTCGTTTTAAAAATGACTCGTTTCAGTGATTCAGAGTCGACTCTTTCTTTTGAGAGACAATATTTTTTATACACGGTGCACTTTCAGATTTAAAACATTGCAGGATGTTTTCATTCACTTAGAGCTGTGTTACACACTGCATGAAAGATAATTTTCAAAAATCCATAATAGGGGCACTTAAAAAAAACTATTTATGAAAAAATGCTTCAGAAACTATTTAAATGAAAATCAAATATTGTTTTTTTTATCTTATCATTTAAAAATGCTTATGTAATATATAAATACAGCATGCATTTAAAAAAAATAAGGAGGGGGAGGTGATATTGGCACAGTGGTTAACCAGAAAAATTAAAAATGGCATGTCATGTTGAAAAGTTTGCAAACCCCTGCTTTAAACAAAAAAAAAGTTGCTACTAAATGCCAAGCCACACTTACCAATAGCAAAAGTCCTTAATAAGGAATGAGTTCTTGTGTTAGAAAAAAGCTAGAAAAGTATGAAACTTCTCTGAAATGGTGCCAACTGTCAGCTAAAAAAAACGGCAGTGTGTTAGAAATTAGAAAAAGGAAAAGAATCTATATAAAATTGCTGACCACACTAATTAACTATTTGGTTGTTGGACAACTAGTCAAACACAGCGACCCATTCCTGTAACTTCTTTTTTCTAACTACACAGATACATTTATATTATAACGAGATGCTACCATCCATCAACAAGAGACAAATGTAGGGTTCTCTCAACTTGGGTTATCCCAGAACTGATGACTCTCCCGTTGACCCACATTTCTGGAGAAAAGAACAGAAACAAAAAACCTAAAACCCCAGCTGTTTCTGCTCTCTTTGCAGCCTCTGCAAGTGACAAGACACTTAACCTCTCCTCATTTGCATGATTTCCTGTTCACTTCCAGTGCCTAATAAAAGGATATTTGATATGGGAATGAAAAAGATTCTTCAATTTCATATTTTGGTGGAGCGAGGCGTTTATCTAATTGCATGCTCTAATCCAACACTCGCAATACCGTGATAGCAGTTCAACTTTGGGGAGACGCAAGTAATTCTTTTTTAACATATCATGATCTTACAGCAAAACTTTCAAAAGAGCTCATATCATGTGTGTACAGTCTGACAGAACATGAAAAAGTCTCGTATTGTGCGCTTGTATATCAATTTGATGTGTCCGTACCATCCTTTTCAGTTGCTGTTCAACATCAAAGTCAGAGTACAGTACGGACACATCATTAGCCCAGAAGACATGGAGGGAGGAATCATTTAAGCCCTGTTCTACAATCTAGTGAGCTGCCTCGCTGTCTACAGCCTACACAGGCAGCACCTAACAGTCACAGAACCTCATATGTTCGTGCTCTACATAGGCAGCGAACCATACAAAGAGTGTTGCATGCAGAAGACTTAAATAGAACAGTCTGACACTAATACTGTGCAAAGTTATGATAGCTCAATGATAAGCATTACAACAAAAACAAATCACCTAAAAATGAAACTTATTTACTTAAAACTAGTGCTGTCAAACGATTAATCGCGATTAATTGCATCCAAAATAAAAGTTTTTGTTTACATAATATATGTGTGTATACGGTGTATATTTATTGTGTATATATAAATACATACATGTAAATATTTTCAATATATATATTAATCACAATTAATCGTTTGACAGCACTACTTAAAACTGTATGTTGTAAGAAAAGTCAAATTAGATTAACTGAGTATGGAAGCTTGTTTCCACCACAGGAAAAATAATAAAAAAGGTAACTGCAACCTATTCTCTCACAATTTAGGCTTTTTTTCTCTTGATAAATTTGAAATTGCAAGTTAAAATGTCAGAATTGCAAGATATAACTTGCGACTGCAAATAAAAGTCAGATATGTGAGATAAAAAGTCACAATTACCTTTTTTTGAGAGATGTAAACTCAGAATTGTGAGAAAGTCATTCAGAATTCTGAGTTTATATCTTGAAATTAAATTAATTTTCAAATAATTAAATAATTTTTTTATTAAATTAATTGTATCATTTATTTTTCATAAATATTTGAAAAATAATTAATTTACAAAGAACTACTTCAATTCATAAATACTCGTTCAATAATCATAAATAAAAAAAATTACAATGGCATTTCTCTTGTTCGCCAATTTAGATTCATCTTATCACTAGAGCTGGTCACAATGCATTCTGGGAATGCATATTCTGTGAAGGATACATGCAATGATATCATAAAATGTTGCTAAAACTGCATAACATTTGATTAAAAAGAAGGCAGGCAAGGAATGCCTATGCCTAACATGAAGTTGGGAGCACATCTTCAATGGTTTAAAACCCAGCCTCCATAGGCAGCTCACTGGGTTTTCGAATGGAGCATTAGACTCGCATGTTGTCACCTCTATTTTTCTAGTTTTATTTCTTGCAGCAACAGAGAGAGAGAAAGCCAGATAGACAGCAAATGGGGAAATTTGCAACAATAGTGCTGCTCGGTGCATCCACAATGGAGCCATAATAGACCCGGCACACGCAGCATGATCCGGCCGTATAAAACTCTTTATTAGGCATCCGTTTGGGGTTTCTCTGAGGCTTACTCTCGTGTGGGACCACACTTCCACACACAGATCTGACTGATACTGTAATACCGCAACGCAATGATGAGCTGGGAGAGCTGCGACTGCTGATCTGTGAAGATGAGCATGTTTGTCAAATCCATTAAAGAGATGCAGTCATAAAGGTTCGCAACCAATTGTTGCTGGGTGCGCATCACCCAGTTATCTGGATTTATCGAAAGGGCTGAAATGCAAACAACCCACACAGGCTTCGCATTTCAGCTCCTGTAAGGCACACTTTTACTTTGCATATGAGAGCCGTGCTACCACACTAAACTTACTGCATGGAAAAATCTTACAATGTTCATCTGATGCAAGCAGTTGATGAAATGATGTAGTGATAATTGAAATTCCCACCAAATTGCAGAAAAAAACTGTGAAATAATAGACACAGGCTGTTCAAACATATGACAGTATCCCACAGAGGGATGTCATGTCATTCATCACACACATGCTAATAGTCTGCAGAAGCAAAGGAACAACTGCAATGCAATATTAAAATTTTTTTTTTTTTTTACTCAAATTTTTGGGTCCCTTCTAAACCCTCCAGGGGATTGGATTGTCTGCAGACACAATGCATCACTGCACAGATAACTGTGGGGGGTTTTTTTACACTGAAAAAAATTAACAGTCCTTTTTCCTCCACAAAATCATTCATGTTTATGTATCTGACTTTAACTAGGTGGTTTTATCTGGTTACAAGTTTGAAAAACCCACCAAGTATATGAAAATGGCTGCAAGGTGGCCACATTTTGTTAAACATGCTATAGTATGAGAACACTGCCTTACCGTCATTGCCTTGGCTGCCTTCTCTTTTCAGCATTTGGACAGCTCCAACATACTTCTTCAGCTGGACCTTCAGAACTTCGTTTTCTCTAAAATAGTAAAAATAAATCTATCATAAAAGAGATTAAATATGCATAGAAGCTGGTGAGTTCAAAAAGACGCTACTTTATATTAAAAAAGAGAGAAACATCATGTGAGTTATTTTACAATAAAGGCAATGCTTAACATGCTATTAATTAAAATATGATTACATTGACATGGATTACATTTTTTATTAAAAGTTGTTTTAAGTTTTATCATGTTCTGTAATTGTTAATAAATTATAAAAAAATACATATTAAAAAAAAAATTATCAGGGATGTCCGGATCATGTTTTTTTGCACCCACAATCTGATTCAAGTCACTGAATATTGAGTATACTTGTATTTTTCTAGGGCTTAGTGCACACTTCAAGTATAATAAAGTTATTAAGTTATTAAAATCAATCCAATTTATACAGGGATCAGCAGAGAGTTTCTCATGGCCACTGGCTCAAATGTAAAAAAAAACATTTATAAATAAAAAGTAACAATTACTACAGTGTGTAAACCGACTGTGTGGTCACAATTATGAATATGGGACTACTGATATAAACGTCTTGTATTTTATATGTACAATAAGCAGAATAATTGCAACAAAGAAGGAAAAAGTGGAATTAAAGGGGTGGTTGATTGCAATTTCACTTTTTTAACGTTAGTTAGTGTGTAATGTTGCTGTTTGAGCATAAACAATATCTGCAAAGTTACGATGCTGAAAGTTCAATGCAAACAGAGATATCATCATTTTTTTTTTTTTAAACAAAGCATTAACACATGTTAGACTGCACCCCATAAACACAATCAAGCCTAGAAAAAACCCAGGTTAGAAAGCATAAAGCTCGCTGTGGCAGAATGCCAGTCTGTCCAGTCAGTCAGGTCCAAAGCAAGAACACAATCAAGCCTAGAAAAAAACAAGGTTAGAAAGCATAAAGCTCGCTGTGGCAGAATGCCAGTCTGTCCAGTCAGTCAGGTCCAAAGCAAGACGCAACCCATAGCAACACATTATGACAACAACATCTGATGGCAGATTAAAGTAAATGGTAAATAAATGACTTTCGAGTGAAACACCGGCTCCTGTGTCAGCAGCACCACACGCATACGTTATGGTACTCTAATGAATGTGCATCAAAAACTGACATAGAAGAGAAGAAATTGTTGAATAAAGTAATTATTTTTGTTTTCTCTGCGCACAAAAAGTATTAGTAGCTTCAGAAAATTACTGTTGAACCACTGATGTCACATGGACAATTTTATTGATGTCCTTACTACCTTTCTGGACCTTGAACGTGGTAGTTGCGTGGCTGTCTATGCCGGGTCAGAAAGCTCTCGGATTTCATCTAAAATATCTTAATTTGTGTTCCGAAGATGAACAAAGGTCTTATGGTTTTGAAACGACATGAGGGTGAGTAATTAATTACCAAATTTTCATTTTTTTGGTGAACTATCCCTTTAACTGCACTTAACATGATTAACTACTATTAAATCACAGAAAACTGAGGGGTTTTTTACATTTTTATTGATTCACAGCCCCAATTAAAATAAAACTCCACCACTATTTGTAATAACAGCTTGCATCTTCCATAACAAACAGAACTGCACCACTGAAACAAATTTAATTCATTTAGGAATTACAGGGAAATAATGCATAAAAGGATACTCTAACATCCAACACTATCCTGACATTCAGGATGTATGTGCAGTATGCATGAGAAGCCCACTGAGAGACTCCCACAGCAAGCTCCCCACTGAATTCAATTCCAGGAAATGCTTTACACAAAGTTTAATAAGGCTGTTCTGGGGAGCGAGATGTGTGTGCGTGCATATGCGTGCTTGCTTACAAGCCTTGTTACTGGTGGTTTGGGAAAATCAATCAGAATCAATCCAGGTTGTGTTACTGTGAAAAATATCCCTTCCTATTCCTCCAGGATGCCTTTTGTAATTCGCTTATCACTGCCCATTTTATACCCTTCAATAGACGGAGAGAATGAAGGAGATACAAAGGCGTCTGGCAGGCTCTCAAAGGAGGGGATTCGGCCGTTTTTCGCTCCGGCGAGCTGCGCACGATTCCGCGGCGATTTAATTAAAGTTAATAAGCAACAGCTTCTCTATAGGGAGGACTCGGCAAGTCAGGTGTGCCACATTGATCTTTTCCATTGCCCCTGCAGAGAGAGCCACAGTATGCACACATGCTAGTGGATTCATATTAAAAGACTAACATCCAGCACAAGAGGGGGACCGCTGATGTCATATAGTGGTCTACTTAATGAGTGCCACCTTGAACTGACACTTAGGGTGGGTTGCACCAACAAGGATTAATTTAAGCAAAGTTTAGAGCTAATCAAGGATTAGTTGATCTGGGTTTTATTTTAAATCGAGTACCACTTCATTTTAAACACAGATGAACAAATCTGGGATTAGAATTCTAACCTGCGTTTAAAACCTCCATCTACGATTAATTTTCTCCGCCATGATATATTTGCCATTGTAATTAAACAGTAACAATGTTAATATTCCTTATGTCTCTGACATAAGTTGCTTTTGTCGATAAAGGAAATAAACTTGTAAAATGTCAGCAGTCTTTATAAACTGCTACGTAGTGAGACCGTTGATCAAACAGCTGATCAAGCAAGCAATGAAAACTTTGAGGCAGTGCATATGGATTTCATAATCTTGGAAATATATTTAAATTAGGGCTGGGCAAGTTAACGCGTTATCGCGCTTTTTTATTATTATGAAAGTCCAATGCTCACTGGCTCTGAATACACAGACAAACCATGGGTCACAGGAGGGGTGGGATGTTGATCAGTACTGGCTTGGGATGGGTGTCACCACGCGTCTCAACAAATGAGAGCATTTGGGGTGGGCCTAAGACTGCAGCAGTGCTCACATGAAGCGCTCACGACTTCATAAGTGGGAAATAGGAAGTTTCCGATAGCACGTGAAGACAGCAGAGAAGCGCTCTCGCTCAGCACAGTGGAGAGCATCGTTTTGTTAACTTTGTGGTTTATTAATTTGAGTCGTTTGGGACGCAGTAACACACACGGCCCTCTCACTGCTTTACAGATCTATCACTTTTGCCGCTCAGAAATGTTCACGCAATCATGCTGCACGTACCAGAAGTTCAGCGCTTGGGTGCAGTTAGCGCTCACACTCACTGATCTATATATAACTGAACCACGCTCTGGCCCACCTCTTCCAACCGAGCCAGGGCCGGCTAAACGAACTGCGGCACGGAGTGATCACACACTAGTCAAACGAACCGGGCTTTGGGGGTCAGACGCACTCGAGCATGGTTAAGATTGCCTAGTGTGATACACCCTTATTCTCCCGCATCCCACACACACACACGAGTATCTACCCGCCCGCACTCGCCCATCAAGTGCTGTCCCGCGCCACACTCTGCTGCGTTAGGTCCCGCGATAGTGCAGGTCTCTACTTGGAAGGTGCCTGTTATAATGTTATGATCCAGGCTCTGGACTCTGAGCATAACTTGTTTTTCTATAACAAACTATAAAATATTTTCTATAAAAACGTTAATGCCCTGGCAGTGGTAAATAGCTTTGGTTTTATATTTAATTTGATTACATTAATCTCATTCTCGGGCGTGAGAAACGAGAGGCGCTGCCGCGATCACTGGCGCTCATTTCATCATCACTGTTGCCGTTAAATGCTATAGCTACAGCATATTCCTGTCTTCTTTTCTTTGTCATATGCCGAGATGCACCGGCATGAGTGACGGATCCACATCCCGGACTCGATAGCAGATGCAAATTTACTACAGGCTGCAAAGTCAATGCGCTTTCATTTTCATTTTTATTTGTAATAAACACCTCTCTGAGACCTGACGAGTCACCCACAGTTCCTGTCTTGGTTCAATCAGCCACATATTGTAACTGTACGTACACTTTATTTTATTTAAATCTCCTCACCTGTAAATTTAAAGTTAATCCCTAATTGAGATTTAAATCTGAGTAGGGATGCATCGATCTGATGCTTCAAGCACATCATTCTGCACTCGGGATGCGCATAAGCGCTTTGTGCCGCTCTGTACTGGAGCCATACCCTTTAGTATTATACTTTTGCGCAATGAAAGATTATCAATAGTCTTTTTTGTTCTGTTCTATCGATCATATGTTGCTGCCTTCATTACTGTGCTATGCATTTAAAATAAATGTATTTTAATTTTATAGTATATATATATATATATATATATATATATATATATTTAGGTTACTTGTTTTTCATGAATGTATTTTACAACAATACAAAGACCAATGTGTAACATTTTACCAGATTTAGTTCTACACTTATTAACTTTTGTTTCCCACTAAATAATGTTGTTTCACTAAATGTTGTTTAGTTTAATGTTTTTATCAAATTATTGTGCGCACATGCTTTTTCTGCTGAATTATCCACTAACCTAGTTTATAATAGTATTTTTGTCATAGATTATAATTATATATGGTTTCATTTGTTATTTTTCATTAAAATGAAGTTGTCTATATTTAGCAGATTGTGTTTAACACACACAAGAGTGATGATCAGGTCAACCCACAGAAGTATAGAAATTCTACATTGATTAAAAAAAAAAAAAACTGCGCTGGTATCGGATCAGAATTGGCCGATACTCAGAATTTTTGGTATCGGATCGGATCAGTTCTGGAAAAAAGGTATCGTTGCATCCCTAAATTAATGTTAATCTATCCTAAATATAAAATAAATCCAGGATCAAAATGATGGTTTAAATGTAAACCTGCTTATTTTTAAACAAGGTTTAAAGTTTGGTGCAACAGAATTGTTAGATAAACCTTGATTTAAACTAGATTTAAGCTTAATTCTTATTGGTGCAACCCACCCATAATGTCATTCTCTCCAAAGTAATAGTTGCATTAGTCTAAAAGGTCTAGACTTAATGTGCATGTATAAATCATTTATCCATACCACAAAAAAGTCACTGTTCTTAATACACCAGGTCAGTGTTTGTTTCTCACTGTAACAATAGTTTGAATTAAACAATTTAACTTAAACACACTTGTGAGATATTATTACCTAAAATACTACTTTATTTTTGTATTCAAAACACTCTGCTGTGTCCCATACATGTACTGATGTACACACAGAAGAGAAAGGTTTCTTTTAAAAACCTTTTCCTCAATGAATTCCCTCCATTAGGGAAATTGGATCACAGAAAAACTATTAAAAGCATGAGCTACAAAGGATTTGCTATACAACCGCTCTGGTTACAGAACTCAAAGTTCCACAGAACCATAATGCCCATCATTCATAATTTATTCTATAAACTTATATTTGCATTTGTATACGTATTTTGTTTATGAACACAGCAGAAAGTTCCACAGAACTATAACATAAATTCATACATTTTTATCATGTATTATATAGATGTAATAGTTGTAATTGAATAATTATGAATTTTGGGTTATTTAACTTTCTGATGCATGAAAGATAAAAATCACAGATGAACATTAGTCTTAAGATCAAAAAAAAAAAAAGTCTTATAATTTGCAAAACATTGTTTAATTAAAATATGCTCTGCGTCAAGAAAATTTAATCATAACTTAATTTAATAGTATATTTAATAGTTTTTAATTTTATATTTCAATAATTAAAAGTCACTGTAGATTAATGAACACTATGCTCTTTAGGTTAAACTACAATAAATACATTAAATCAATAAAACAATAAATCATTAATATCTTAATAAAAGTGTTAAAAATATTTTTATTAAATCATAAAAAATGAGGGGGAAAACACACAACAAAAATACAAATAAATAATTTTACAATAAAAACTGTTATAATAAAACCCTTACTAAAGTAGTAGTTTGGGAATCCATGTTCTGGAGGTATGTGGTGCCTCACCAACTGCTGAATATAAAATTATATTTCGCAGAAATGTACAGATGCTCCTTCAGTACTGCAAATGCACAGTCTAGACATGACTATGCATGACAGCAGTCTAGATGCCCTTCCCAGAACCCATTTCCATCTCCCTAAGGCTACAGGTAAATAAAATGTCAAACACAGCACCGGCATTATGCAGCAGCTGCTATTATCTTAAGTGTTACAAAATGTGACGATTACTGAGCCAAAACGGAGGTCAAATACAATCCAATGCCAATCAGAAGAGAACATTCTCCAAGACTAAACGCAACGGTAAATACAAAAGGGCTGGCTGGCAGCCCCTTCAGATAGATTATTAAATTGACTTGTAAACAAGGCCAACCCTGTGTCAGTTTGTCTAAACAGGCTGATGAAGAGCAAGTAGAGGGATGCACCATCCAGACACGGTGCAGATGTCACCAGCATGATACCGAGTGTGGTTTTCTCCCCCATAATCCTCTCTTTGACACAGCGTCATACTGACAAGCCTGCCTCCTGCTCTCGGCCACTGTCCTCCTACTGAGCTAAATTAATTTGTTCATTCACTCCCCACATTATCCCCCTGAGGAACCACTACATTAGAGCTGATGAAATGCTCACAAAAGCAAGATGTCTCTCCCAATAATACAGCAGCACTTCAGGAATACAAAAAACCTGGCAGCTCCGCAGCGTTCGGTAAAGTATTATTCTGACTGTCAGACGCTGCCACGACCATCCCTTTGTCTGTTTCTGCTCGTCCGGCTGAACCTGGACGTGACGGCGTGGAAGAGCTTTGTGTTGACAGGAGCCTGAATGTGAGTGTGAGAGCATTTTGGCCTCTTGCTGTATGGATCCTGCTTCTTAAATACTGCCCACTGAGTCAGGCTGAATCAATTAGGAGGCCTAATCTGGGACAGATTAGGTTTGAGACAGAAAAACTGACTGGACTCTTAACATTTGAGTTTGCAAGACTCTGAGACAGGAAGCAACAAGATGTTACAAAAACATGTTTTACTTAAGTAGTGGTAATCAATTTGATGACACTCATACTTGAAGTGAATACACAAAGTAATACACAAAATGCTTAATGGTTTCTGATCATCTGCAAGTGTTACCATGTCATTCTTTGGTTAGTCTCAGCAACATACCTCTTCTAACATTGATTTTTACCATAGGTGTTTAAAAAATGCTTCAACAAAGAGTTAGAAGCCTTACTTAAAAGACCAAAACAAAATCCTAACACTTGATTTATTTAGCCATGAAGAATAATGTACACTACCATTTAAAGGCTT
The DNA here is from genome assembly GCF_001515605.1 of Sinocyclocheilus anshuiensis. NCBI lineage: Eukaryota > Metazoa > Chordata > Actinopteri > Cypriniformes > Cyprinidae > Sinocyclocheilus > Sinocyclocheilus anshuiensis. Next base: position 130,443 of record NW_015540967.1, read on the forward strand.
GTGGTCAGTAAAAAAAATAAATAAAAAAAAACTATAATTACCGCAAGGGAAATTCCCTCACCGCAACAGCCCTAGTGGTGAGTGGTGACTTTTTTTTTAACCGGGCATGCTGAGTGATCAGATTAATACCCAAAATAATATTATCTTTAAAATATTGCCAAGTAACGTTGCAACCTTGCAAACAACAATAAAATCAGAGAAAGACTTTAACTGTAAGCAACACGAGCATACGCAAAACAAAGGGAACAATAACATTTTAATGTTCAAAATGTTCAGAGGATTGTTTCTTTCTTTTCCTGCTTGTAATTATTCAAATTCTATATAGCTCACGTTTTTATAAACTTTTTTTTTTTTTACCACGTTGACAATAACGTATATCTTCAACATACATTGTCTATTACCAAAAATCTAAGAAGATATGTTTTCAGTGGACTTTTACATTTTTCTTTGCTTGAGAAAACAAAAATATACAGTTATAGCGTTTTTTTTTTCTTCTGATTTAGTCAACTTGGTTTTGCATTAAACACAATGTGATTTTCGGCAGTTGAGATCTGACAGCAACAGTGCATTTTTCCGCTTGGGCGAGCGCTTCGCGGACAGCTTACCTCGCACATGAAATTAGCCGCAGGCCTGCGAACCAATGAGAAAGCACTACAATCCTAAAGCGTCATAGCGACAGAGCAGAGGAGACAAAGCTGCGGAGAATCCGCTCGCCCGGAAGCTTCCGTAACTGACGTAGATTCACAGAAAATTACTGCCGTTTGGCAAATAATTAATATTACTTACTTATTCCTAACTCTTTAAGCTTTAAGTTACATTTTAAATGACAAGTGAGCAACTTATAATCATGTTTATATTAATAACCCCGTGAACTTATTCTCTCAAATGGCCTGGGTATGCGGAGCATTCGTGGCTTATATGGACAGAATGCCACTGATAGATATATATATATATATATATATATATATATACATACACAGATAGGATTGCTAGCTTGACATCGCAGCCAGTTTATCAACAGAAAATGCAGTCAAACAACATCCATACATACAGGGGTTGGACAATGAAACTGAAACACTGGCCAATATAGTGTTGGAGGTTTCATGGCTATATTTGTGCAGCCTGGTGGCCAATCTTCACTGATTGCACATTCCACCAGTAAGAGCAGAGTGTGAAGGTTGAATTAGCAGAGCAATAGCACAGTTTTACATAAACTATTGCAATGCACACAACATAATGGGAGACATATCAGAGTTCAAAAGAGGACATATTGTTGGTGCACGTCTAGCTGGCGCATCTGTGACCAGGACAGCAAGTCTTTGTGGTGTATCAAGAGCCACGGTATCCAGGGTAATGTCAGCATACCACCATGAAGGACGAACCACATCCAACAGAAGTAACTGTCGACGCAAGAGGAAGCTGTCTGAAAGAGATGTCCGGGTACTAACCCGGATTGTATCCAAAAAACATAAAACCACAGATGCCCAACTCACTGCAGAATTAAATGTGCATCTCAACTCTCCTGTTTCCACCTAAACTGTTCGTCGGGAGCTCCACAGCGTCAATATATATGGCCGGGCTGCTACAGCCAAACCTTTGGTCACTCGTGCCAATGCCAAACGTTTCAATGGTGCCAGCAGCAGAAATCTTGGGCTGTGGACAATGTGAAACATGTTTGTTCTCTGATGAGTCAACCTTCACTGTCTTTCCCACATCCAAGAGAGTTACGGTGTGGAGAAGCCCCAAAAAAATCTTACCACCCAGACTGTTGCATGCCCAGAGTGAAGCATGGGTGTGGATCAGTGATGGTTTGGGCTGTAATATCATGGCATTCCCTAGGCCCGATACTTGTGCTAGATGGGGGCGTCACTGCCAAGGACTACCGAACCATTCTGGAGGACCATGTGCACCCAATGGTTCAAACATTGTACCCTGAAGGTGGTGCCGTGTGTATCAGGATGATAATGCACCAATACACACAGCAAGACTGGTGACAGAGTGGTTTGATGAAGATGAAAGTGAAGTTGAACATCTCCCATGGCCTGCAAAGTCACCAGATCTGAATATTATTGAGCCACTTTGGGGTGTTTTGGAGGAGTGAGTCAGGAAACGTTTTCCTCCACCAGCATCACATTGTGACCTGGCCACTGTTCTGTAAGAGGAATGGCTCAAAATCCCTCTGGGCACTGTGCAGGACTTGTATCTGTCATTCCCAAGACGAATTGATGCTGTATTGGCCGCAAAAGGAGGCCCTACACCATACTAATAAATTATTGTGGTCTAACTATTTTTCTGCCGGAGATCCTGGATATCTTGTTCAGATGGATGGCATAATGGATTCTCTAAAATACCAATGGATAAAAAATTAAAAACTGACTGTCCATGCTAGAAATTTTATAATGGGCCATGGTTGGATCTTCCAACAGGACAATGATCCACAAACAAACATCAAAATCAAAACAAAAATGGGTCACTGAGAACAAAACCAAGATTCTGCCCTGGCCTACCCAGTTCCCTGAGCTGAACCCTATAGAAAATGAGTGTGGTGAACTGAAGAGGAGAA
>NW_015540967.1:133160-135908 GCF_001515605.1 Sinocyclocheilus anshuiensis
TTTCATAATGAGATTTCTCTCCCATTTTAAATTTTTATTCTCCAATGAAAGGTTAGATTTTAGTACATTCCTTAAATAAAATATCTAAAGGATTGATGATACAGATTAATTTTCACAGCCTTCTTTGATCATATTTACCATATGAATAATTTTGAGCACAACTGTAACTGTTTCAATATATATAGATAATAATATGTTTCTGTTAATATGTTTTGCACCAAATAATCATATTATAATGATTTCTGAAGGACCATGTGACACTGAAGCCTGGAGTAACGGCTCATCTTTGATGGTTCATCTATGGTTCAGCTAAATTACATTTTAAAATGTACTAAAATAGAAAACAGTTAGTTTAAATTGAAATAATATTTCGTATGGCTGCTTTTACTGTACTGTTGCTCAAATAAGTGCAGCCTAAGGAAGAAAAAGACACCTCAGTCAAAAACATCAGAAAATCCTAAACCCAAACATTTGAATGGCAGTGTATTAGATTCAGTAGGGATGTTTAATCATTTTAACATATTTTCTGAAAACACAGCCAACCTTTAAGCTCTAACACTACACCATTCCATATTAAGCAATGCTAACATTAGCCAGCTGTTAGCCTGTAGCTAGTCTCCAAAACACACAAAAACTCTGCATGCACCGATTCCATTTTTCACTCCAAACTTCTCTAACTGGTATATCTCTCATTGGGATCACGATACATCATTGAAAATTCAAAAATTGAACACATAAATCAAAACAAAGTGACATATGACCTCATATACTGTTGTTTGGCAACCTCAAAGCTCAAGTCTATGAATTTTGTGGCATCGAATGTATGAATGTTTTGTTTCAAGTTGCAAGTTAGTGAGATAACTGAAAAAATGTCCATGAATGAAATGGGCTACATTTGATCAGATTGAAAATCTGGACTCAAAAAAAAAAAACACATTTTTCGATTATTTCTTTGCTATTATTGTGCAACATTTACTGCTGAACAGTTATTTGAACCAGCTAGGGTCTATTACTGTGGTATCACCAATTTCAGATTTTCTCACCCCTAAACTAAAAAACTACAGTGCTTCACATGTACTGTAGGTCAGATAGCTGCTGTCTGTCTAAGTAGGTGGTGTCTGGCAATGCAATTTCAACTAGAGTTTAGGCTGATAGTCGGAATATCTCTACGACTACTGTTCAGTTAGTCTCTAGTGACTTTACCTCATGAGTGCTTGGGCTTTGGCTGCATGTCTCTCCTCTAGTTCAGCCAGTCTCTTCTTCAAGCTGTCCACCTCCTGCCTGAGCCCAGCAGAGTGCTCCATCTCTCCATCCAGGAGATTGCGCAGAGACCTGTGCCAAAGAGTATAACAACAGTAAGACACCCACACACACCTGACCCACTTTTCCTTCGCTATCTTTAATGACTACAAGTGCACATGATAATTACCCAGCTGCACATTATTGAATGTGCACATCATGGTACTTTTCACAAATAGGGTACAAAAAAGGCCTGACACTCACTGAAACTCAAGGTGTTTTGTTTTTTTTTGGGGGGGGGGGGGGGGATCTCATGCTTACCAAGCTTTTATTTGTTAAAAAATAAAGTAAAATAGTAATATTGTGAAATAATATTATTGCAGCAGGTTTTCTATTTTAATATATTTGAAAATGTAATTTATTCCTGTGATTCAAAGCTGAATTTTCAGCAACTTTACTCCAGTCTTCAGTGTCACATGACCTTTCAAAAATCGTTCTAATATGCTGATTTGCTGCTCAAGAGATATATATTATTATTATTATCAATGTTGAGGTCAGTGAAATGTCAAAACTTTTCAACTTTTTGTCCCATAACTCTCAGGATCTTTTAAGAAATTTAAAATGACTGTCTTACTGCATCCAACCTTGGCAGCGATGGCGAGTTACGTGCACCCTTGCTTGTGCAGCTCAACAATCCTGCCACGTTCAAAGACAGAAAGCGTTTTTGCCTTTGCCATCAGGAGATCATGACAATGTGACTGCCTGAAGGACAATGACATGAAAGCCATATTTTTTAGCATATTTTAACTTTTTAAGGCTATGGTCTTAAACTTTTGATCAGCTGATAAACAGCCTGTTTGAGTTTTAATGCAGTTTTCAATAAATTGCCTATTCTCTATTTTTTGTCTCTTGCTCCTGTTTCTTCTTTTGGCATTTTGAAGCAGTACTTACAGCCTGGTTACGATCCACCAGCGCGAAATGCAAATACTTGTAATGTTTCCTCCGGTCTTAAGATTTTGTTCAGGAGTGTATTTTTACATATGCATTCTTTTATATATGCAGGTTATTATTGTAACTAAAACAAAACCAAAAAAATAAACATTTTCGTCACTTTAAATTAAAAAAAAAACAAAATGGAATAAAATATAAAAAAACGAAATTTTCCGTTTAATTTAACTTGATGTACTAAAAGAACTAAAACTGAAATAAAAATTAATTAAAAAAAAAACTATGTAGGCATTAAATAATACTAGTGCTGGGCAACAATTAATCGCATCCAGAATATTTACTGTGTATATTTATTATGTATATATAGACACACACATACAGTATATATTTTGAAAATATTTACATGTATTTTGGCATTTTGAAGCAGTACTTACAACCTGGTTACGATCCACCATCGCAAAATGCGAATACTTGTAATGTTTCCCCCGGTCTTAAGATTTTGTTAAAGGGGTCATATGATGCGATTTCAAGTTTTCCTTTGTCTTTGGAGTGTTACAAGCT
>NW_015540967.1:136071-139690 GCF_001515605.1 Sinocyclocheilus anshuiensis
GTGTTTTTTGAACATTAAAGCATGTCAACATATTCTGTTACACCAAATACACAAAATAATGATCTTTAAAAAAGCATCATATGACCCCTTTAAGGAGTGTATATTTAGACAATGCGAGTAATCTTCTATTTGTGGTTTGCAATTTTTTGTATTGCTGTAAACAAAAATTGGCTGAATATAGTTGAAAACCCAGATATACACAATAACGTTAAAATATCAGCTCACCAACCCTGCATTTATTTTATTAAAAAATACAGAAAAAAACAGAAATATTATAAAATGTTATTACAGAAATCATTCTAATATGCTAACATTCAGCTCAAAAAACATTTCTTATTATTATTAGTTAAAAACAGTTGTACTGCTTAATATTTTTGTGGAAACTGTGATACCTTTTTCAGCATTCTCTCATGAACAGAAAATTCAAAAGAACAGCATTTATTTGAAATAGTACAGATACTTTTTAATTGTACTTACAGATTACTCTTACTTTTAATCAATTCAACGTATTTTTGCTTAAAAACTTACTTAAAAAAAAAACCTTACTGACCCCAAACATTTAAAAAATAGTGTTGGTTTTGTTACATCACCAATACGTATTACATACAAATATTGATATCAACTAATTAAAAGTAAACTTAAATTAATAAAATACATGAATAATTATTATTATAGCAGTTTTTAGTGCAAAGATTTGAATAACCGTTATGTTGGATACCTAAGCCAACACCAAGGAAGGATAGGCCACAATCATCAGAACGAATTTCTGACAATTGTTAAAATCATTCCGACCTAAAAGAATTCTTTAATAACAGATTTCCACACAAATTCGTTAGGATCGTATTTCATGAATGAACAAAAAATCCGTAAGTCCATAATGATCACTGCAATCAGTAAAATCTTACGTGTTCTGCTCAGTGAGTTCATCTTTTCTGTTCATCATGGCCACAATGGCTTGCCGCAGTTCAGCTAAGGAGAAAAAAAAAATCAATGTTATAAAGGTATCAAAACCTACTCAAAATGAACAATGGCTTTTGTCCTCACCCGATTCTGAAAAAAAAACATGACTTCTGAACAATAAGACTCAATATCTGAGTGGGATTTAATGTCCCACACCTGTCTTCATTCTTTCAATAAGGGTTACTGTTTTATACCGCTGACATTTTCATTTGTGTAGCACCACAGAACTAATAAAGAGAACTATGCAGGGCTTAAAATACCAGCTCGACATTAATTTCTTTAAAATGAAGGTGACGTGAAAGGGTAAGGCATTTATAACACAGCCGTAAGGGAAGCCTCTGCAGATTTTGTCTCAAAACACATTAGCCTGTGAATAATCCGAGTGAAACATAAAGCTCTGACTGGGAAGCATTATTATAGCACTTCAAAACACTATGGAAAAAACGGCAACACTTGGTACACTCTTAGAAAAAAGGGTTCTTTGGGGTTCTATATAGAAGCCTATGGTTCTTTACTCAACTCCAAAGAACCCTTTATGCCAAAAAGGTTCTATATAAGGAGAAAGAACCCTTTTTGGCAAAAAAGGGTTCTTTGGGCTAAACCATGCTTCATGTATGTTTACACATTAGGCTATTTAAAATTATTATACTACATTGTATTTGTGTTTTTATTTCAATTTTACTTTGACACACCTTTATTCCGAAGAAATAAACTTAAAAATTTACATCTGCACTTTCAAGTTTAATAGAAAATAATTGCCACGTGATCCTGTACACTGAAAAAATGCCTAACATCTAAATTAACTGGTTTTACTTAAGTCTACTATCACTGAAGCAAACTATTAATTTATACCAACAAACTGATCAGGTAGAAATACATGTGTACTAGCAGTGTATAGCAATCTGGACAGTTTTATCTATTTATTAATAGGTACACGCTATAGTCTGCTATTTAATCAGCACAAAAACATGATTGCAAGTTAGTTATCATGCCATGTAAGATGCCAAGCAACATGCTCATATCGTATGGAGTTTCAGTGTTTCATTTAGATCCTAAAAGGCTATTCTTATAACTCGTCCCTCCAAACAGATGCATAAAATTATCTTTGACATAAACGGCAAACAACTTGAATGTGTATCTATGCGCTGATCAGTTTTGTCCCGTCTGCACTGCCTCTCGCGTATGGAAGGCCAAGAGAGCCAAAAACACGTGAATTTTAACGCGTCTACAATGCGTTAAACACGCGTATTTCACGCGTAAACAACGCGTATTAAACGCGTGTCGTTTACGCGTGAAAAATCACCGCGTTAAATACGTGTATTCAACGTGTTAAATACGCTTGAAAAACGTGTTAAATACTCGTTAAAAATCCGTTTGAATGGGTCAGTGTCATTGGCTGCTGATGACTTGGGTCAAACCAGTTCTGTGAGCTTAGGGGGTGTACCATTCATAGACTAGGCAACCACCATTTAACATGCAATAGATCAGCTTATTCAGCCTAATTATTTTTTTTTTCTTTTCTTTTTTTTTTTTGTATAGCCTATAGAAATGCAGTTTTATGAAAAACTAATTTTTCACCACTCAAGCCTTTTTGTAAATAAACACATTAGTGGACATTCTAGCTTTGTGATCAAACTTAAAGGGTTAGTTCACCCAAAAATGAAAATTAGCCTGTGTTTTTACTCACCATCAAAGCATCCTAGGTGCATATGACTTTCTTCCCCAACATGTGTATTTGTGGTGATACCATGAAGTAGGGATGGCGATATCTTATCGTTTGCGATAAAAATTCTCCACACGATAAGAATTTGTCTTCCCGCGATAATAACTATAAAGTCTAGTTGTTGACATATTTCTGTGTACGAGTGTGTGTGGAGTGACGTGAAGGAAGGCGGACGTGAAATTGAGCAGCTCCTTCTACAATCTGGAACAGGTTTGGATAGGGCTGTACAGTGCGACAAAAATCGGTCTGAGCCTTGAGTAAATGTACTACAGTAGCACGTGTGCGACACAGTTTTACATGTGAATGAGTCGTTTACAAACCTGTTGTCCAACAAAGATATTTTAATTTATTGACATGCTTTTTCTCCATATTAACTTCATAACATAGTCGAGTGTTTGAAATAACTTATTTTTGTGATCAGACGTGGTTTCGTATCACAGAATAAGGCAGAAAACATACTATTTTATGGTATTATATACAGTGATAAATGCTATGTCGGTTAGCATTGCATTATAAATATACTATAAAAATACCCAAGATTGCTTGAAGAACACAGATACCATAAATTTTGTGCAATCGCATGTTTATTGTCTTCAGGTTTCCTCAGTTAAAATTTCTTTATCTGCGTCAAGGAAACGCTATAGTGCGGTCGGTTCATAAGCAGTGTTGCCAAGTCTTTCCCGCGGAATTGGGCTACTTAATACTGTTGCCGCGGGTTGTTGTTCATGTCCGCGGGTTGAAGCGACCCCAATAACGTGATATTTAGTCTCTGGAATGTGAATTTTACTTGAAGATCCCCGCCGAAAAACGTGTATTTTACCCCCGGAATGCGATTTTTACAGGGGAACCCTCCTCGAAAAGCGATTGGACTAGTTTTATTGCGAAAACCTGGCAACCCTCTTCATAGGCGCCACCTGCTGTCAGAGAGTGCGTCTC
>NW_015540967.1:139882-156675 GCF_001515605.1 Sinocyclocheilus anshuiensis
CCCTTTACAGTTTTGAAATTGTTGTTTTGAATTTGAAGTAATGCCTCACTCAAGTTTAGTCAAAGCCCCAAAAAATTATACTTGTTTTATTCCACTCAATGACATATGACTATCCGAGCTGTATGATATTTTTGACATATTAGAGTGCATGGCACAAAAAAAAAACATTTTGTAAATTATGATTTTTTTTTTTGTCATTTATCAGCAAATAACTCGGCACTACTTTGGAGTTACTTAGGAACTTTCAAACGATATCCATTTTTCGTTGATCAAGGCAGTGGTTTGAAAAATATGATTAGTAATATTGTCGTGGAGGGGGGGGTGTCCCGCCTGCGGTACACTTCGGTTTAGAGGGACTGCTTAGCGCCCGTTAAGAGTTTATCTTAATGATGAAATAATTACATTCATTAAAAAGCTGAGATTCTAAGCTTTAAAATTTAGCTTTAAGCTTTACATATTTTGTGTTATTCCATTCAGGGGATGCTTCGTAATGTGATTTTGAATTTTTTCGTAAGGGTGGGACACCTCGGGTTTAAAGGGTTAATGTAATCCAGAACATGGGGTAATCCACACTAGGAATGACTGAAGACACACATGCATAACATTAAGACTCGACAAAGACAGACTGCACAGACTGGGGTTTAAATACATGGGGTAACGAGGGTAATTGCAAAGACACACCTGAACCAAATCATACAATCAATGAAAAACAGAAACTGGGTCACGGCGAGCACATGGGGACGAAAACATACACACAGACAGTCCAGGGGCTTGACAGTACTTACCTCAGACTTGTCAGCAGCTTAATGTCCTTATATCTTATATACAGTTGCATATCCTTTATATCTTTAAGCGTACAATGCTTTAATAGTACAATAATATAAGTGCAATAAATTAAACTGTGCAATACTCAGATCTATATTTTCTACTGTATACAGTAGTTTCATAAGTGGAGCATATGTACAAGTAATCTTAATTTTTAACATTTCACATCTAGCCTAGAATATAGAACAGTGATCCAGGGGATCCGGGGTATGACTGATGTGTACCACCAGTTTTTCTCCTTTCTTGAGTGTGATGGAGTCATTGACTGTACCAATGAGCTACACATCTACGCACTGCATTATGTGTACCTTCCACGGATCAACCGGGACTTTGAGGTTTTCAGGGAACAGTGGAACAATCATGGATTGCGCACTGCTGGTCACCACACACCAAATCAGATGTTTGTCGAAGGATGTCTTTAGAGGCAAACGTCATCACTCACTGCCATGAGATTTTTGGACTCAGCCCTGCCCAAGATGGTGCAATTCCTGCTGTGGATTGGTAGGAAGTTGTAACAGTTCCTGCAAACCAATTCAGTCCAACCGAGGCACAGATGCAACAACTGCAGGATGTGGACGTTCTTGCAGGACCTGTCAGAAGTCCGGCTATTGATGCACTGCAAACCATAATTAATATTCTGCAACAGTAGCTTCTTGTCGATTGGTTCTATTGCAATGTGAAAATAAAACTACATATATTTTTGTTAATGGATTGTTGACTGATTTTATTTGGTGCTAATTTTTAGGTGAAATATTTGGTGAAGAAATAATAAAATAAGCCTTATAACATAGACATTATTTATTTTTATAGACAGTATTTATATTTGAAACCTGGTAAGATAATAAATTAGAAAATAATAAAAAGAAAATAAATTAGATAATAGATATAATTTATTGATCCCAGGGTGTAAATTAGGTCGTTACCATTTCTCACATATAAAAAAAGAAATAAAAGCATATGAGAATTCTTAAAAATTAAGATTACTTGTACATATACTCTACTTATGAAACTATACAGTAGAAAATATAGATCTGAGTATTGCACAGTTTAATTTATTGCACTTATATTATTGTACTATTAAAGCATTGTATGTTTAAAGATATAAAGGATATGAAGCTATATATAAGATATAAGGACATTAAGCTGCTGACAAGTCTGAGGTAAGTACAAATTGAAACAACTTAAGTCAGAGTAATATCTTGTCTCTTTAGTAACCACTGATTTCAATTTGGAACCCATGACACTGACCCGTTCAAACTGATTTTTAACGCGTATACTTCACGTATATTTAACACGTATTTCACGTGTATTTCAAGCGTATTTAACACGTTGAATACATGTATTTAACACGCTGATTTTTCACGCGTAAACGACACGTATTTAACGCGTTAAATACGTGTTGTTTACGCGTGAAATACACGTGTTTAACGCGTTGTTGACGCGTTAAAATTCACGTGTTTTTGGCGCTCATGGCGAATACATGTATTTAACACGCTGATTTTTCACGCGTAAACGACACGTATTTAACGCGTTAAATACGTGTTTTTTTAAGCGTGAAATATGCATGTTTAACGCGTTGTTGACGTGTTAAAATTCACGGGTTTTTGGTTTTGTTGGCCTTCCATACTCGCGAGAGTGATCACTAATAAGCGTGCAAGCTCCACTGTTTAAACTTCAACGGTTACGGTGCGCTGACTGCACTCAGCGCTCAGGAGAACGACAATTACATTGGTAAGTGAGAAAATTAATTAATTTCAGCTTATTTCAATTACTTTTACCTAAACCCTTGTCATTTTAGTTAGCCTAACGTTACACGTTTATTTCAAGAAGCTAAAAAGAAGAAACGTGGTTTATCGCGTTGTCCAGGCCTGCGCAATTCTCCGCCGGGAGGTTTGTCATTTTTAACATGAATCCCTAAAGTCTCTTGATAAAACTGTTGTGAATTGATCAATAATGCTGGCGAGAGTTCATGTTATATCCTAATATTTTTTTTGCCCTGTAGATTGTATTGGACCTAACGCAGGGCTGGACTGGGACAAAAAATCGGCCCTGGCATTTTTTGGTGATGTTTCCAGATGTTGTGGATAACTGTGAGTATTTGGTGTTTGCAGTTATAGTATAGTAAAATATAATTATTTGTTTTGCTGAAGTAATTGTATATTATTCTAAACACACTGTATTTGGTTGTTGTAGATGTTCATCTATCTCAGAGAGCACTTTTGGGAAACTCATCAATCAGCTAATCTGAAGTTACTGATATCTTTTTTTTTCTTCTTCTATTTTCCACATTTTATCATGCAGATTCTTATGATTGATTAATAAATAAATACATATTTTGTACTGTCACTGCAGGTCTGGACTATGGAGTGCAGCATTACTTGTTTGGTCATCTACATTCAGATGAAAACACCACACTCCTCTCTAATTCAAGTAAGTTTTAAGATTTGATTTAATTGTGAGAGATTCCTTTCTTTTTCCTGTTGTACTGTACTCTCCATAGGTCTAATAAATGTTTCTCTGACTTGTATCCCCATCTTAGGATGTCAAGCCTACTCATCACAAGGAGAGTTAGCATTAAAATGGATGTGTCACTGACCAATAACACAGAGATTCCAGAAGTATCTGTTTGTTAAGTACTATGGAGCATCCAAAAGCCATCACTCAGTTAATTTCAATCAGCACTATTTAGCCCTTCCCAGTGCTGAAATTGTCATGGGTCCTTTGTTTTTATTGTTTAAATGCTTATCTGAATGTAAAATTAACATTTAATGCTTATAAATTAAAAACAATACTACTAGTTACTCTTTTAGCTCCCTTTACAGAAATGTGGTTCACCATCTTTCATGGGTTACAGAATTGGCAAAAGTTGCAGTATACAAAAAAAAGTCAGACTACTTGGTTTATAGGAGAATGTGGAGTAAATACTTGACATTTATTTAAGGTAAAGGGTAATGACCTGGTGGTGATATGCAAAAGAGGACTGTCATTAATATACTATTTGATGACTTTTTCACATTCTAATTTTACTTATGCATTTAATTATTTTTGCATGTCAACTTTCAATTTATTTATTTGTGCAAGTTAACATTCAATAGTTTTTTTTGTGGATTCTAGCAATCAACATACTGTATATTTGTGACTGACATGTTGGATGGGTGAGTAAGATGGAGGGGGCTGAAAAAACAACATTTCTAAAATGGAGAGTGCTATTTTAATAAAAAGTATGAATAAATAAAGAAAAATGTGGAAGTCAGAGGAAACGTGCCCAACTTGCTGCAAAACAATAACACAAAAGGTAAATTATTTCTTTTTCCTCACAGTACCAACTTTGGGAAACTCATCAATCAGCTAATCTGAAGTTACTGATATATATTCTTCTTCTTCTATTTTCCACATATTATCATGCAGGTTCTTATGATTGATTGATAAATAAATATTTTGTACTGTCACTGCAGGTCTGGACTATGGAGTGCAGCATTACTTGTTTGGTCATCTACATTCAGATGAAAACACCACACTCCTCTCTAATTCAAGTAAGTTTTAAGATTTGATTTAATTGTGAGAGATTCCTTTCTTTTTCCTGTTGTACTGTACTCTCCATAGGTCTAATAAATGTTTCTCTGACTTGTATCCCCATCTTAGGATGTCAAGCCTACTCATCGCAAGGAGAGTTAGCATCAAAATGGATGTGTCACTGACCAATAACACAGAGATGCCAGAAGTATCTGTTTGCTGTCTACTTTTTGTTAAGTACTATGGAGCATCCAAAAGCCATCACTCAGTTAATTTCAATCAGCACTATTTGGCCCTTCCCAGTGCTGAAATTGTCATGGGTCTTTTGTTTTTATTGTTTAAATGCTTATCTGAATGAAAAATTTACATTTAATGCTTATAAATTTAAAAACAATACTACTAGTTAGTCTTTTCTCTCCCTTTTCAGAAATGTGGTTCACCATCTTTCATGGGTTACAGAATTGGCAAAAGTTGCAGTATAAAAAAAAAAAGTCAGACTACTTGGTTTATAGGAGAATGTGGAGTAAATACTTGACATTTATTTAAGGTAAAGGGTAATGACCTGGTGGTGATATGCAAAAGAGGACTGTCATTAATATACTATTTGATGACTTTTTCACATTCTAATTTTACTTGTGTATTTAATTCTTTTTGCAAGTTAACTTTCAATTTATTTATTTGTGCAAGTTAACATTCAATTGTTTTTTTGGGTGGATTCTAGCAATCAACATATATTTGTAACTGACATGTTGGATGGGTGAGTAAGGTGGAGGGGGTTGAAAAAACAATATTTCTAAAATGGAGAGTGCTATTTTAATAAAAAGTATGAATAAATAAAGAAAAATTTATTTATGTTAATCCCTGTAACTGTTGCACTATGAATTGCTGTAAAAGTGTCTTAAATGATCACACAACACCTTGATGTGTTATGCTTATGGTTATTTCAGTTTTTCTAGTGATAAAGTAGCTATATAGGCTGTTTAAGTCTTAAAATTTAATTAAAATAAAACAAAAATTAAATCCAAAGAATAATCCCATGATGGGAACCCCTAAAGGGCTCTATATAGAACCTTTTTCCAGGCTACAAAGAACCCTAAAGGGTTCTTTTGATTGAACCCTTAAAAAGGGTTCTATATGGAACCTTTTAGTGGTTCCATATATGAAGCGCCTGATAGAACCTTTTAAGGTTCTATATAGAACCTTTTCTTTTAAGAGTGTACGGTCTAAATCCAGAATGGTGAGTGAAAAGGAGAGTCAGTTTCTTTGTTGTTGCACTCTGAAAGCTGGATAACCTGGCACTGGGTAACCTAGATAACCCCAACAACACGGCTCCGAAAGACAAAGTCTGAACGCTCCTATCAGTCCATTATCATTTAATGAATCTCAGAGGAACCGCAGGCTTGGACGGAGCCATCTATATAAACCTGGCTGGTCTGATCCACATTTAACAAGCTTAAAGTACTTTCAGCAAAAGAAAGTCAAAAATGTCTTTGTTATTTTTTTGAAGAACAACAACATTGGTATCTTTGAACAGTGATATAGCTCAATTACTGTCTCTCTAAGAGAAAAAGCATATCAGACCACCAGAGATCAATTTGGCATTCATAGGCGTAATCAGAAACCGCTTCACTTATGTGCAATGTCCCTTTCAAAAACTAATTCCAGAAAATGGTTACAACAAAAGGACAACATTTGTTTTAAGGAGTCTTTTTTTCAGTCTGGTTACTGTAATAAATCTGGCCAAGTTATACACTGAGGACACGAGTTGTTGAAAAAGGGATAGAAAGTAGATTACAAAAAAAAAAAATCATACAGGGGTAGGCATGCAAAATATTGTCCCAAATGAATAAGTAAATTAAAGAAACCATCCTGAGGCAAAAGCAAATCCTGAAAATTAGAAAATACACCTCTTAACAAAATATAACTTCAACCCTTGAGAAAGAAATAAACCCAAAGGCAAAAAAAACATAAATTCAGTAATAAACCCAAACCAAGATAAACTCCAAAATAATAATATTAATAACAATAATATTTACCGTACAACCATACAAATTTACTCATAATTAAAATAGTAAATTAATAATCAAAAATGTTGAAAAAAAGATCTCGGGACCCCCGTTGCTGACTGAAATGGTAAAGTTTAATTTCCCGCTGGAGCCAAGATGGCAACCTCAGCTTCTATATCATTGAACAAAGCGTTACGGTCAACTTAGGGTCATGTGCGGTGTTTTCACAACACCAAAATTTCAGTAGTTGGGACCAATACCAGTAAATTTTCACAGTTCTTTGTACCAATTTCTGTAAACTACTGGGAACATTTAATGTTTTTAAAAATAAACAATATATGATAATAATAAACATTAACAAAGTCTTCAAATAGTTTTTAATTAAAGCTGCAGCTGTAAGTTTTGCCTCTTTGTCGCCATCTTTGTTTGAAACCTGCAATTGCAGTTTTGCGGAATTATCATCTTTACGTGGGTTGTGCATCAGTACGGCTCCTCAGTGCGGATGAATCTAATGTTTTGAGGAGTATGTGTAGTTGTCAGTCACCGCACCGGTGTGGATACTGTACTTTCGATGCACAGAATCTTGGTAGTATGACCCAAATCAGAATTTTTACCGGAAAATGTCATCTGAACAAGTAAAGTAACATGTTCTGACCAACTGAGAAAAAAAGCATTACAGAGCTACCAATAGTGATTAAATCTGATGATCGGTTAGCTCATAAAACATCAAACCGTGCGTCGTGGCCTCATCACTGCCTCAGGTGTGCATTATTTTCTAATAATTCAACGGGCCGTCGTCAATTATTCCTTACTTAGAACTGGTTCTCTTTGAAATACAAATCTTGTGTGACAATGGGTGAATCTCCAGTTGTCACTGATGATTGTCGTTTGGACCTTTCTGGACTACAATCCGCCATCAAAATAATAAGTTTTATTATTCCAACTAGGGGTGGGACAAAATATCGATATGGCGATATATCGTTGTCCTTCTCCATGCGATACGAGAATCGATACACTGGCCCAAATATCGATATTTTAATTAATACAATAAGGCGCTCTAAATAGTTTTCTCTGCTCCCAGCGTCTAAAAATGTGTGGAAATCGTGGCTGCGCCATTTTCACCTTCTTTCCAAAGCGCTCTGAGCAACCATGAACCGCGTTCTCTATGAAGATGGGGAAGCACGAGGAACAGAAGGATAAACAGATTTCCAGCTACTGTAATAGCTCTACTACTATATATATATTTATGGAGATGAGAACTAAAAAACTGCCTCGGAACAGCTATCAGCGTGGACCATAGGAACCGATCACATTATTATTGCAGAGCGCATATTCAGTCCGTGAGTAGCCTAACCTCTCAGCTCGGATCGCAGGTGGATTTCCCTCTCTATATGAGTGAGAGAGACAGTGGCGCCGGCGTGTCCAGTTATTGACATATCGTATTGTTTGTGTCATCCGTTGCTTTGGTTATCACTTTGTCAATCCCTGCAATTTCAGATACAGTTACGAATTTAAATACTCTCAAAACTTTGCAGCTTTTAGTGAGTGGTCAAAACTTAGTTCTTCAAACTGTGAATGGGTTATATACCAAAAGTGAACAAAGAACATGTGCTTTATAATCACTGAAGCAGTCAATCACTTCAGTTTAATGAAACTGCTGAAAAATTAATGAAAAAATTGCAGTTAAAAAAGTTGTTTACATTGCACAATTAATCTTTTATTTACATCATATTTACACTTTGTTGGTTATCATGAAACAATCTGTGAACGTGCAAAAATCATTTTATGAGCTGAAGCTGAACATTGAGGGGATTCTGACTAAGAAACATCATCCGTTTCATCATTGCGTTAATGCATTCAACATATACAGTGGTGGCCAAAATTATTAGAACACTAGTATTTTCACCAGATTGAAAAATTGCTTTAATGTTTACATTTCCAAACATTCATTTTGCCATTAATTGTAATAATCCAGTGAGATTTTTGTTTGTACGCGGAGTCTGACAACAGCCAGTGCTCCACCCAGAGATCTGATCTCACCATCATCCAGTTTGTCTGGAATGATATGAAGAAGCAGATAGGGCTGGGCGATATGGCCAAAAAATTTATCACGATAAACATTTTCATATCAGTTGATATGGATAATTATCAGGATAAATTTCAAATCTTTATTTCTTTCAAATTTAAAGGCATATTTTGCTCCTAAGTGAAAGTTGTAGAAACCAGACCGTTAATTGTGGTTTTAAACTACTCTTTATTGTCAGAAAATGACAGACACGCCACGTTTTTGAATTCTTTACACTTTTCCAGTCATTTTTCCTTAATAAAATAAATATCTTAATAGAAAAATGTCTTAGTTTCTTGTGCTAACATGTGATATTGCTTCAAATATATGTAACAGGTTTGTGTTGCCTGAGTTTGATGGCACAAATCTTTAGACAGTTTGAAGTGCAGGCTGCAATATTAATAATATGACAATAATATGACAGTTGACAGTAGTAGGCTATAGCTTGAGTTAGAATGCAGATGTAAATTTATGTTCATTAACAAAAATAGTAACATGTAAAAATTGTAACGACCTCTTTTTATGGTAAAATTTAAATATTCTAAGTGTTTGAATTATATTACAATTAACCATTGGTATTTCATAGTAGCGTACATTTAGATCACGGTAACCACAGTTAAACCATGCATTTAGTATAAATGCACAAATGCTATAGCTTAATCACAAAAAAATACTGTAATTATATTCCATTACAGTTAAATGTATTACTCCTTTAATACATTTAATGTCTACATTAATAATATAATAAAATTCTGTATGAATATTCCTCATTTCTGCCACAATACCATGGTACAGTTAGTGTTACTACAGTAAATCCATGGTAAATTATGGCAATTTGTAGATTAAAAAGCCTTCTGACTGTTTCGTTGCGCAGTGTTTCTCTAGTTTGTCAGCGCAGTTCCATCTGGCTTTAAACTAGTTTAAATCACAGAGAAGTGTTCTTCACTGAATTCAAGTGCTTCTCACTGGATGCTGTTTAGTGGTCGTGTGACTGAGGTGATCAAGTAAACGCATCTGCTCTAGTAAGCTCGCGCTGCACTGCTGTTTGGACTTGGAGCCGAGCGGATGAATGGTCCTTGTGGCACACTTCAAATGAGTAGCCTATATAACTGAATTCGTGCTACATTTTTATTGACAATTTCGTCATCTTGGGATGATAACTCGAGGTTAGTTTTGCTTTCGATTTCTCTTTCTTCGCTGCATCCACACATTTTTTCCTCCTCGTGTCGAGGAAATGGGCTTTTACTTTGACGTGCAAGCTAAATGCTGCACGCTGACTGGCTGGCTCACGTTTATTTCTGCTGTGTAATTGGCTGTTAGATTAATCCATATAGAGTAAAAATGTCCAGAGCTTATCATCGTTATCGACATAAATATTATCGCGATTCGATATGATATCGTTTATCAGCCCAGCCCTAGAAACAGATCAAACTGAGACAGACTAAATCCAGAAGAACTGTGGCAACGTCTCCAAGATGCTTCAAGGGACCTATACCTGCAAAGCTACAGTACTGTTAAAAGTTTTAGGCCCTCGTGTAAAAATGCTGTAAAATGAGGATGCTGTCAAAAATAATGTCATAAATAGATTTTCTTTATCAAAGCTTTTGCCCTAGGTGCACTTGTGCATAGTTTTTCAGGTAGCTTTGCAGGTATAGGTTTCTTGAAGCATCTTGGAGACGTTGCCACAGTTCTTCTGGATTTAGTCTGTCTCAGTTTGTTCTGTTTCTTCATATCATTCCAGACAGACTGGATGATGGTGAGATCAGATCTCTGTGTGGAGCACTGGCTGTTGTCAGACTCCGCTTGCAAACAAAAATCTCACTGGATTATTACAATTAATGGCAAAATTAATGTTTGGAAATGTAAACTGATATTTCCTACTGACACACTACAGCAAAAGATAGAAATAATGGACTTAACAATTTTTTAACTGGTGAAAATACTAGTGTTCTAATCATTTTGGCCACCACTGTATGTCTATGATTGTCAACAGTGCTCAATGCTGCAAAAAACATTGTAAACTGAAATCTTTGAGGCCCTTAACAGAATGCTCATACAAATAGGCACTATTGCTAACATTTCCAAAGACTGTAAGGTATACGAAGTTGCTGCAATCATATTACTTATGAATGGGAGAAAGTGAAAAACACAATATGGTGGAATAGTACTGTCTTCTGAAGAGCCGATCATTTGGTAAAAGTCATCGCATTACTGCAGCTGCCGTTAGAAGCTCCGGTGAACAGCTTTGGAGAATTTGAAGTTTTCCTATTCAAAGAGACAGGAGCTGTACTTGAATGACTGAAATAGCTGTCCGAGACGCATTTCAAAGATGGCCACAGAGTGAAATGACTTGCCTTAAAGGGACTCTGTTATTACGCACTGACTATCAGCTGCTCTCAAATGCTTCTGTATTTGTCATACACGCGAGACCAAAAAGGGGAGTGAAACCGGCTTACTGTATTTATAAGCTAAACCTTTGACATTATCATGAAATTCACAACATTCCCTAATTTTAAATAGTGAGCAAAGATTACTGAGATAATATGCTAATATTCAATGTATCACCCAGCCCTACCACTGAATGCCGTAACTGACCAATCAGAATCAATTATTTCAGAGTGTTGTGAAATATTCGTTAATTTCCTCCGTGAAAATCTCTATACAGTTAGAGTAAACATTAATGCACACGGGCTTCATCGAATACTTCTTGCATCTGTTGATTTCATCTTATGTGTGGATTGTTTGGTTTTATTTAGTGCAAATCTTCAGTTTCATCAGCTCTGATATGTAATAAACAATATGATATGCAGCCGGCCAATGTTAACTACCTATTAATCAAAACCCCGTTTGCATCTGCGAGGCGTCAGATACACATTTTCCCTGGGTGTTAACGTCAGTATTTATGACTGACGAATGTCTGACGACCTGACCTTTGGAAATGTATTGTACCCCCCGCCCCCAAACATATGATTCGACTATCAGTCGACTATTGGCAAGATTCGACAATTCTGATTCGACTATGTAAATCCTTAGTCGGGGACACCCATATTGTACATGTTTTCTAATAAAGACTGTATGCAAGCTGCTTTGACACCGTTTCACATAAAGTACAGTACGGGAATTTTACAAAACAACTCT
Organism: Sinocyclocheilus anshuiensis; assembly: GCF_001515605.1. Taxonomy (NCBI): domain Eukaryota; kingdom Metazoa; phylum Chordata; class Actinopteri; order Cypriniformes; family Cyprinidae; genus Sinocyclocheilus; species Sinocyclocheilus anshuiensis. The sequence goes on from NW_015540967.1 coordinate 151,430, forward strand.
GTTGATAAGGCTGTTTTTCACTCACTCAAAGAATTTTGTAAATATGTGCTGCACTATGCACTTGTCACGGTAACGCTACACAGGAGCAAAGAAGTGTGTGTGACGGAGAAAAATCTGGAGGAGAATTCTTGCGGAAGAACACATTCCCTCTCCCAGAGCCCCTCATCTGGAGGAGGAGAAACACACCAGGATGAGGTGGTCCAAGTATGTTTGTAATCCTGAGAGGAAGCAGGCAAGTACAGGAGGCGAAGCTTTGACTTCCTTCCCAGAAAGCAAGGTTCACAGACAGCAGTCTGAGACACCTGGAACTGGTTCACATTTAGCACAGGCTTTTCATCAAAGGCTATTTACGGTGCATTATCTGCATGGAGATTCCCTCTGGAGTAACCTGGGATTAAATGTCTACTTAAAAGCGCAATGGGGTCACCCCTGCTAGGGATTGAACCTGCAGCTTTGTGTTACAAGTAGGAGTGTAACTATACACACATATTATTATTCGGTTCGATACACATACTGATCTCATTCGATCCTGATCTCACAAAAGGGTTACTCTAATGATACTTTAAACAAAAAGCAAAAAAATGGGAAGGGTTTATTGCTATTATTACTGTTATTATTATTTTATTATTACTATTATTTCTAAGACATATGATAAAGTTTACAGAAAGTTCTGTTCATAAAAATGCTAAAATTGGTGGACCTGAACAGGCTTGGTATTGGTCCTGGTGCCCAATGCACAGGGCAATGGTAACACCAAAATAGAAAAATGCATGATTCTACTTAGCTGAATATTAGGGTTGCAAAGATGCAGAAAATTTCCGGTAAATTGCAGAAACTTTCGGAAATTTTTGGAAAGTTTCCAGACATTTACCGGAAATGTTCTGCCCCTTTGCAACCCTATTGAAAACACAGAATTATGTTAGACTAATTGATTAAATACATTTTAAAAAGTTGTTTTATTCTTAAAATCTAATTCTATTATTATAAGCTGCAATATTAAATATTATTTTCAAATCTTTTATTGTAATTTACTGGCAAAATCAGACATTCTGCATTATCAGGATGAATTTTACATTTTGAACCATGATACATCATGGCATGATACTATCAATACACCCCTAGTTACAAGCAAAAAGGTATTGCAATCAATTACTTCAATGTTTCCATATCGTCAAAGATGTTTTGGGAAATTAACTTAATGTTCCAGCCAAAAAATGATAATTCTGTCATTATTTACTCATCCTACTGTCATTACAAACCTTTATGACTTTCTTTCTTGTGTGGAAATTAAAAGATGACATTTTTAAGTGGAGTATCTTTTTAAGAATGGCTGACTTATAGTGGTTTCTGCATATTAAACAAACTATAATGTTAGAAAAGCCCAATTCTTTTAGCACTGAATAAAAAACAGTCTGTGGAGTACATAAATGCACATAAATATAATGATCCAGGTCAAAACCTAGCTCATAAAACACAAAACTAAGTAGAATATAGCATTTTCATGCCTTAAAGGTAATGTTTGTTGTATCCATAATTAAATAGCAGTTAATAGGATATTAAGGCATACTGAGAAAGCCATCTTTGATCTGAAATTTAATTTTACTCATGTCTGAGAGCACCAGCAGATTCGGGCACCCTGCATTTTCTTGCTTTCATCTTTTCTCTTTTTTATTTTTGAAAGCTGAAGTATAACTGGATCAGTCACCTCCAGCCCCATCTCAGAGTTGTGTCCAGACAAAAGACAGAGAGAAAGAGGAACAACGTGAGAATATTTCACACTGAACCAACAGTGCCCTCATCTGGAAAGAGGAAATATGCAGGGGTGAATCAAAAGAATAGAAATCCTATTTAAGTCCAAAATGATGTCTGTCCCTACAAGCATAGCATGTCTCAGCAACACAAAAACAGTAAGTTGTTAGATCACCATCATAATCTCCAGTTTCAAAGTCATGTTTTCAAAGGCAAAGTCATATGGCCGATATTTAAATGATGATTAAAACGGCCTCACATCTGCACCAAACCACGAGACAACAGAGCTGTAGTCAAGACAAATTTCCTCGATGCCATCTGTCCACAGACCAAATCCTCAAAGACCTAAATGCTTTAGATGAAGCTCAAATACACACAAAGTGTAGTTTTAAAGGAACAGTTCACTCAAAAATGAAAGTTGTCATTACACATATTTAAAATAATGATTCTATCGGTGCGTATTCACCTTCATGTTGTTCCAAAACAGTCTGCTGCCATTTATTTTGTGGAACACTAGAAGATAATTTTTGAAGAATCATCCAGCTTTTATTCACACAACGACAAAGTTCAAAGCGACCACAGACTGTCAAACTCCAACAAAAGTTATATGGCTTCTTAAGGCTTTTTTAAAATAAACTACTAAACAAATGTTCGGGGTCGATAAGTTTTGCTATGCTCTCACCAAGGTTGCAATTATATATATATATATATTAATTATTCAGCAAATTATTAATATTATAAAATAAAAAATGTACATTTTAAAATAACTTTTCTATTTTAATGTATTTAAAAATGAAATGTATTTCTTTGATGGCAAAGCTACATTTTCTGTAGCTATTACAGTCTTCAGACTCACATGAGTCTTCAGAAATCTAGTATGCTGATTTACTGCTCAATAAATATTTCTTATTATTATCAATGTTGAAAACAGTTGTGCTACTTAATATGTTTGTGGAAACCTGATACTTTTTTCAGGAATCTTTGAGGAATAGAAAGTTAAAAAAAAAAAAACAGCTTTTATTTGAAACAGCATTGTTTTGTTACCATGTAAATGTGTACTCTCACTTTTGATCACTTGCAAATACATTTAGCTGATTATTAATTTTTCAAATAAAAAGAAATCTTACTGATATTTAACTTTTAAACATTTTTAGAGCTTGGCCATTGTATTAAAAAGAGCTGTGTGAACACAAAAATCTTCAAATTGTGTTCCATGGAAAAACAGCATAGAGGTTTGAAACGAGGTAAATAAACGAGTAAACAAATTACAGAATTGCCATTACCATTTTTGGATGAACTATCCATTTAAATTGGTATAAACTTTGTTCCTGTAAAGGTGTAACCTTCAAAAATAAAATTAAAAAGAGCTTAAGACCCAAGGAAGATCTCTGGACAATGATAGGGTTTATCTTAGGTCGACTCACCAACTGTCATGGATTCGGGAAGGCCAGGGGTCGGCAAAACACTGGTCACAGGCGCAATCTGTGCTGGTAAGTCTGACTCCATGCTGAGACAGCAAAAGGTAATACAGACTATAAGTATCAGTCTTCAAAAAAGAAATTTTACTAACAGAAATCTTACAAAAATGTGTTCTTTTGTATCAGATACCTAAACTGGAGCTGGCTTTGTTTTTCACTGTCAGCTGGTGGGCTTGAGCGCTCCTTCTGTCCATGACATTCGACATTCTCAACTGAACTGCCAGCTGTAAGCACAAAAATAGCAAATTTCGCCATGCCAGGACTGTAGTTACACATAACACTCTCAATTACATAGTGCTTTATTTTAAGTTCATTTTTACATTTGGAAAATCCAAAGACACATAAAAATGCATGCCACATCGATGAGGACAAGATTGTGAAAACATAGCAAGATGTCCCTGAATGAGGACATTGTCTGACACCCTGTGGGGTCTGACCTTGTTGTGTGTAGGGCTCACTGGGGGCCAGAGGTATGAGAATGTGCGAGTTGTCATTGTCATTGTCAGTGATGATTTGCCTTGGACTCCATGTGGAAACACTGGATAAACTCCCCACAACCATCCTATGCAGAGCAGAATCTTATGGTCACACTTTATTTTAATGTGTCTTTATTACAATGTAATTCCACAAGTAGATTACAAGTAATATTAATTAACAACATGTATTCACTATAGGGTTTGGTTTATGTTAGCTGCTTTTATAGTTACTACTATAGTAAATACGCTATCATTCAAAAGTTTGGGGTAGGTAAAAAAGAAGTCACATATGCTTACCAAGGCTGCATTTATTTGTTCAGAAATACAGTAAAACATTCATATTTTGAAATATTATTGTAATACAACAACTGTTTAAAATAACGATACTATTTTAATGCATCTTAAAATGTAACTTATTCCTGTGATGGCAAAGCTGAATTTCCAGCAGCCATTACTTCAGTCTTCAGTGTCACATGATCTTTCAGAAATCATTCTAAGATTCTTTCATCATTCTAATATCATTCTAGTTGTGCTACTTAATATTTTTTTGGAAACCGTGACACATTTTTATACAGGTTCCTCTGATGAATATAAAGTTTTTATTTTAAATACAATTTCTATGTATCTTTACAAATGTATTTGCTGTCACTTTTGATCAATATTAACTTCTTTAAAAAAAATTTTAAAAAAAACATACTGACCCCAAACATTTGAACATTAGTGTACATGTGACAAGTGTAACAAGAGCTATTATAAAGTTAATAGTTCATTAATATATCTATTTTTAATTGTCAATTTAAGTCCATTCAATTCAAGTCTCACTACATACTGGTTTTGATTAATGCAACAAATAAACCAAAACGTCAAGTAAACTCACTGCTCCCCATTCCCATGATCCTCTTCTGGGGGCTCTGACCTGCTCTTTCCATAAATATCGTCCTCTTCCTCCTCCTCACTGTCAATGCTCTTGGTATCAGGCAATACTCCGTTCTGCGGGGGTGTTTCAGCCCAGCTCACAATCCCAGGCTCAGTCAGGCCGTTATGAACAGGAGAGGTGGAGTCCGGAGGGTCCAGAGCCTCCTCAGAACTCACATGACCCACCGTACTCTTCCTGAGACTCCTCACAATGTCCTCACCAGCCTCGTCCTCATCTTCCGCACCCAAGTCATCATCAAAGGAGATGATGTTTGTGATCTTCTTTTTACGTCTGCGCTCTTTTCTTAAGCCAGAATCTAAAATGCAAGTAAAAAGAATAATATGAGGGTGACTAAATGATGCCTGAATCTCAATTATCAATAGCAATATAACACTACAACAACATTTATTAGTGGAAAAAAAAAGAGAAGAAAAAAAAACAGGAAATAAACAAAAAATTAACAAAAAATGTTGTGCACACCCCAAAGCGAACTTCCGCCAACACCGCGATGACGTCATATTTGCCGCGCGCACTTGCGGACGCGTCGAGTATAAATCATAAATCATAAATGTGTGTGTGTGTGTGTGTGTGTGTGTGTGTGTGTGTGTGTGATATACAGTGAAGACA
>NW_015540967.1:157326-215497 GCF_001515605.1 Sinocyclocheilus anshuiensis
AGCAAATGGCTGCAATATAACAAAGAGTGAAAAATTTAAGGGGGTCTGAATACTTTCCGTACCCACTGTATATATATATATATTACTTTTTGCTGGGTTTTTTAATAAAAAAATTAAAAAAGAAGATAAATATAGATAAAGTAGAATTAAAATAGAATAGGAAGTGTTAGAGTTAAAGGGTCAAATAAAGGTGGAACAGATGTGTTTTTAGTCGTTTCTTGAAGATGGTTAAGGACTCAGCTGCTCGGATTGATTTGGGCAGGTCATTCCACCAGGAGGGAACAGCTAATGAAAAAGTCAGTGAAAGTGATTTTGTGCCTCTTTGAGATGGCACAATAATACGCCATTCACTTGCAGAACACAAGCTTCTAGAGGGCACATAACTCTGAAGTAATGAATTAAGGTAAATGGGTGCAGAGCCAGTGGTGGTTTTTTAGGCAAACATTAATGCCTTTAATTTAATAATAGTAGAAACTGAAGCTTTAATTGTAATTGAATGCGACACTGACACTGTTTTTTTCATGTTTAATACTGTAAAGTCGCTTGCTTTGAAGGAATCTATTGTATAACGTGCTGTATAAATAAAAATGACGATATAAATAAATAAATAAAATGACTGTATAAATAAAATTTTAAATATAAATAAAATGACTATATAAATAAAAGTGCCGAATTGTAGAGCTTATGCAAACATATCCACTTCGCTATGATCAGATGCTTTCTTAACCGCTCTTTTCTAACTGCTGTCATTTGTGTTTATTTTGTTATTGAAAGGAAAGCGTGCAGCACATATTTACATATTTGTCTATATTCAGTAACAGAATAGCACTGCTCAGGTACTTCAGGTATAACTTCTTTTTACCCCCAAGCAGAGAACAAAAAATAATTTTGCTGCGAGTATATCAGAGCCTTAAGGGTACATATTACTACTCTACAATACAAATATGCACCTTTTAGGTGTAGATAAGGTACAAAGTTGTCCCTTCAGGGGTTGCTACCACAGTGACAAGTTGTACTCCTAAAAGTACAATGTTTGCACATATTTCTGACAGTTCATGTGGATTTCTGTTATGGTATGTGACAAGTACCTGCAGAAGTGCTGCGGGGCAGGATAGGCAGTGGGTCTGATGGAGCATCCGAGCGAGGGATGAAACCAGGAACCACCGCAGTGGCGGTACCGATTTCCCGCAGAAGAGTGCTGACACCTTGAGTAGACTCTTTCCACAAACTGCTCATGCCCTGTGTGGACTCCTTAAGCAAGTGGGACACAGACGACCCCCCACGGTCCAGGCCATTTAGGTCCGTGTTGTCGATGTTGATGGCAAACAATATGGAATTGAGCCCTATTGACACATAAACTGAATTCAGACTTGCACAGGGAAGGATGCAGAGCTACACATTATAATACGACTACAAAACAGCAATTGGCAAATACCTCACTTAAATATTACCTGCAGCCATGGTGGGCAACATACTTGCTCTCTCCTCATCCAGGACAAAAGCCCAGTCTTCATAGAAGGCACTAAATATGGGGCAGATTAAAGAAATTACCAAAGAACCTTCAATAAGTTAAGAGTCTTACTGATATGTAGAGAAAAACAACTATGAAAGACAACAGAAGACATCCACAACAGTGAATCATGGGTGTCTGTACCTGCGGGCATGGTCTGCCAGAAGCATGTGAAGATAGCGCTCGAGCGAGTGTTCGTTCAGGGCACAACGAAGCCATGCCCGGCCCCGGCCCTGCTCAGATGTGATATTCTGCAGAGAGTAGAAGCGCTGCAACTCATGACGGTTGAGGTGCTCCTTCACATAAAACCAGAACGTCAGCTCTGCAACACACAATAGACACCTGTATGAACCAGCGTGTTAATATTCTCGGTTCCTCATAATAGAACATTCTGACAGATAGAAGTTGTATAAAAGGAGGTCATTTTGTCAACCAGAATTTAGGAAATAAAATCCCAACACAAAAGTTCTACGATTATTTGAAATGGAAGTTTTTAGTTCTGTATTTACATCCCTCTGAAAATTTTGGATTTTTTTATCTGTTGCTGGATTAAAACAATGGTGCATTTTGCTTGGTCAGCTGTCTGTATGTAACACTTCTTCAAATGGGTCACATAGGGCTCAGGAGGTCATACTTTTCTGGGCTCTGTGACATTTTGGTATTGCAGGATACAGGTTGCTGCAGCCTTGTGGTTAAATATCTGGGCTGGAAACCAAAGGTTGTGGGTTCAGATGTGACCTTTTTCACAAAAATATTCTCTTATTTTCACCAAGGCATTTATTTGATCAAAAATACAGTCAAAACTGTAATCCGGTGAAATATTATTACAGTTTTAAATAACTGTTTTCTATATTATTCACTCCTGTAATTGCAAAGCTGAATTTTAAGCAGCCATTACTCCAGTCACGTGATCCTTAAAGGGGTTATTTTGTGTATTTGGTGTAACGGAATATGTTGACATGCTTTAATGTTAAAAAAACACATTATTTTTCAAATACTGTACATTATGACTTTTTACTTTTATAAAGAATATCTCTTTGGATTTGAGACTTTAGTCTTTGCAACTTTACAGATCTTCTTTATGCACCAAGAGCTTGTAACACTCCAAAGAGAAAGGAAAACTTGAAATCGCATCATATGACCCCTTTAAGAAATCTTTCCAATCTGCAGATTTGGGGCCCAAGAAACACTGGTAACACTCCAACCTTTTTTACACCACAGACCGGTTACGTTTGGAAAATATTCTCGCGGACCGCCTGGACGGGGGTGGGGGATATATATATATATATATATATATTAGGTTATTATATAGTAGGCTATTATAATAGCATTATAAAAGTAGTTTTTTACTCTTTGCGTTTTAAATTCGGTTATAATTATTTACGACAAGATATAACATTACAATGCACATTATGAATAATTATAATGCATTATACCCTTTGATAACCCTTTATAATGACTTATACATAAAGACTTTAAGTAAAGTGTTACTAAAACATTTTTTATTATTATCAGTGTTGAAAACAGAAAATAAACAGCATTTATTTAAAACAGAAATCTTAAACATTACTCATTTTCAGAAATATTAAACATTATAAATGGCTTTACTGTCACTTTTGATCAATTTTATGCATCCTTAATAAAAGTAATAGTTTTGTTTTGTTTTTTTTTTAATCATATATATATATATATATATATATATATATATAGACAGTCATTTTCAAGCATCAGAACAATAAAAGTTTAATAGTTTTACATTTTGTTATTTTTTCCGTACATTACAATGTATCCTGTTTAATTAAATTTTTTCTGAGCAAAAAATAATGACTATCATATATTTTTACCATGATTTACAGAAGAAACCCACTAAAATGTAATTGAGTGCAACAATAGTTCATATACTAAAAATTTTGTCAGGCATTTTTACAAGAAGAATCATTAAAAGACTCATGCAGCCGCCAAAAACTAATTAATATTTACCAATCAATGCCACTATCCTTCAAACCACTAGGTTTTACCTATTTGTCACCAAGATTTCAAGCATGTAAAATATAATAAAATTTAGTATAATCACTTTTTCTTTGATATATATTTTAAATATAGGTCACAATAAGTATGCCGTTTCATTTTTACATAAACATATCTGTTACGCTTAATGACGATTGAACTGACTTTTTATTTTCACAAAAGTTATTTGAAACATTAAAGAAGACACTTTACTAGCATTTAACATGCTTTCTATTTATATAAAAACACTTTTTTTAATTTAGTTTGATACGGACACCTTGTGCAGATGTCTCGTCTTTCACTCATATACACAAAAACATCTGCAAGATAAAACTTAGCACAACAGATACGCGTGTGAACTCATTCAGCTATGAATTTTATCATGTATGTTAAGGACTTTAGTTTCGAGCAGAGTTCATCAAGTACATTATTTACAATAGAAACTCAAGCTTAATGAACATCACTCAAAATCCCCACTACTTTCTGAGTGACAATCAACTTTCTACTCTACAGAAGCTAAAAGTACTCAGCATTGATTCATAGTATCACTCTTAGTTCTGCTGTTAATTTTAAACAGCTCAAAACCACAGCAGGTGAAAAGACTAACCTCAGAAAAACCTTGTTTCTCTTTTTTGCCATTTTTACAAGGCTTGTTGCGTAACCATCTGGTTTCACAAACAGTATCAGCACCTGGTTTTCCAGCGTGATCACTTATGAGCATCTGTTTCCTCTATGGACAACCCAAAACACCACGTGTGTTCTTTGTTACTAGGGAAATCTCTCTGGCAAGTCTCTCAAGAGCTCAGTGAGTAAAAGCTTGGAAAAACACTTCTTTTCAGCATGTTCTTTCTGAAGATCATACATCAATTAATATGGTTGTCAAAAGGTGAGTGACAGAAAGTAAGGTCTGGATGGCCATTATTTGATGGAATCAGATACAGTACCTGCTTCAGTTTTACTGCTAAATCCAGCAGCATGTTTAATGGCAGCTGCTGTGAGGGCTAAACCACGGCTTTTCCTCAAGCCATGTTGAAGTACCACTTCAAACTGGGCACACAGGCATATGACTCTACAAAGACCAAAAGAGGGAAAAAATGATCATTTAATTAAAGCACATAATGTTGGCTTAATCGTATCAAACCATTTATTTTACTCAGATTTCTAAATAAATAGGTAATCTTTTTATGGCACCTGCTATCAGAATCCGAGGCAATCTCCTTCCTGCCACCAAAGCGAATTTGGCACTGAGGAGAAGATAATTTATTTTTAAAAATCATGTTCGGTCCTTAACCAACATTATTATATTTCAAAATACAAATTATTCAAACAGTTGAAAATTTCATTTTTATTATATATCTTCTTCACAGACCCCTGCAGTAGCTTAATGGGCACCTAGATAAATATTAATATTTAATAACCTGATCGACCATTGGTACTAAATTCACTTACTAAATACAACAGCTGGTAAGCGGGAGAAACATAAACCGTTTTCTGCACTCAAAATTAAATGGCATGGCTCAACAGGGCATTATGTAGCACTGGAGTGTTTGTTCATAAAAAGGCAAAGGCAAAATAGTCACAAACAAAAGGCAAAACAGTTGTTTATCATTAGGATTTATATATTTTTTTCTAAGCCAAAACATCAGCTGATTAACAGATATTTGTACATTTGGACAATAATATAACACTAATTAATTAATTGTAAAAATTTATGTCATAAATCATGTGATATATATATATATATATATATATATATATACACAGTATATATACAGTATATACAGTATATATATATATATATATATATATATATAGTACTAATACACCAGTCATCCTGGTATCTCTAGTGTTATAATTAGCTACTGAAAAGCATATAAACCACTTCTCTCCTCGTACCAAGCCAGCATTGTCAAAGAGGAAATGTTTTGTGTTCAAATTAATTATCATAGAGTCAATGAAACAACTCAATGTCACCGTACCTGTTTAACTGCATCAAGAAGTCTCTCTAACAGGTTTTGCCTTTTCAGGTCATTTTGCTGCGCGCCTGTAAGGTACAGTGTCCTGAAATATTACTGGCTGAATTTAGCAGCATAAAAACACTTAAAATAAACACATAAAGACCACAGAGCATGAAATGAACAACAATGATTAACAATATGGTAAACAATTGACTGCATAGAAAAGCACAAGCTGCTTTTAATGGTGTAGGCACTGTCAGTTTGAATATACTGATCTATTTCTTCTTCATAGACCCACAATTATACATACATATACATAGAGAGAGAGAGAGAGAGATACATTTATATATATATATTTATCTCACAGAAGTGAGTACACCCCTCACATTATTGTAAATATTTTATTATATCTTTTCATGTGACAACACTGAAGAAATGACACTTTGCTACAATGTAAAGTAGTGAGTGTACAGCTTGTATAACAGTGTAAATTTGCTGTAACACTATCTGAACCAAATAAGTTTATCTTGGTCTCATCAGACCACAGGACATGGTTCCAGTAATCCATGTCCTTAGTCTGCTTGTCTTCAGCAAACTGTTTGCGGGCTTTCTTGTGAATCATCTTTAAAAGAGGCTTCCTTCTGGGACGACAGCCATGCAGACCAATTTGATGCAGTGTGCGGCGTATGGTCTGAGCACTGACAGGCTGACCCCCCACCCGCTTCAACCTCTGCAGCAATGCTGGCAGCACTCATACGTCTATTTCCCAAACACAACCTCTGGATATGACGCTGAGCACGTGCACTCAACATCTTTGGTCGACCATGGCGAGGCCTGTTCTGAGTGGAACCTGTCCTGTTAAACCGCTGTATGGTCTTGGCCACCGTGCTGCAGCTCAGTTTCAGGGTCTTGGCTTCTTATAGCTTCTTATAGCCTACGCCATCTTTATGTGGAGCAACAATTCTTTTTTTCAGATCCTCAGAGAGTTCTTTGCCATGAGGTGCCATGTTGAACTTCCAGTGACCAGTATGAGAGAGTGAGAGCGATAACACCAAATTTAACACACCTGCTCCACATTCACACCTGAGACCTTGTAACACTAATGAGTCACATGACACCGGGGAGAGAAAATGGCTAATTGGGCCCAATTTGGACATTTTCACTTAGGGGTGTACTCACTTTTGTGGCCAGCAGTTTAGACATTAATGGCTGCGTGTTGAGTTATTTTGAGGGGACAGCAAATTTACACAAGCTATACAAGCTGTACACTCACTACTTTACATTGTAGCAAAGTGTCATTTCTTCAGTGTTGTCACATGAAAAGATATAATAAAATATTTACAAAAATGTGAGGGTGTACTCACTTCTGTGAGATACTGTATATGCAGTCAATCTTTTAGCATAATGTTATTCATACTGTAATTCATTTCATGCACTTTGATTTTTGTCCTGAATGACACCCAACATAGTAACAATTGACATGACCTGTCCAAACAACAGATAAAGAAATTAAGAAGTTGTTGCAGCTACTGTAGATATGGAGATATGTAGACAGACCGATCAGATTTACACTTCGAAGTAATCAAAATTTTATTTCAAGTTTACTCTATTTTATTCCATTTTAAATGGTCTTGTCATTTAGCTCTTTAAATAAGTATGACATTTTAGGATCTGCATTTTCAAACTACCGTGACACAGACTGAATGTTCTGAAACCTCTGGCTGCCTCACAAACAATTTAGATAACAATAAATGTGTTGTATATACAAATAAACAAAGTAACAGCATGAATCCATCACCTCATATTTACAACTCACCGTTCATTCTGAAATTCCAGATGAAACGGTTTAGCAAACGACATGAATCCCGGTTGTGTAGGTCCCCAAAAGTATCAGATTAATGCCAAAAGATGTTTAACAACACTGTTTACATTTTGGGTCGTTCTCCATAGTTTCACTTGCAGAGCAGTTAGACGTTACAGTACAAACGAGGCCTAGCTTAGACAACTCTAGCAGTTTTTTAAAGCCGTTTAATGCATCACAACTATGAATATTCTGTTTATGAAGTACCGTATCGTAAGGGTTTACTGTTTAGCATGAGTGAACTGTTTCTACCGAGTTAAACTGTATCGTTGTGCTAACGAGAGCTCGCTAATGCCGCTGTACGGCGCTCGTGTCAGTCACATGACATTGCCCTGGTTTCACGTGACAGCAACATTGTCACGTGGGTCATACCTAAATAGACTAATAAATAATTCAAACAATTATAAAGAAAACTATTTTGAAGTCGAATATACGTCAGTGGATTCTGAAAGTCTGATTTAATGGGACAGTTCAAACAAACATGACAACTCCGTCATCGTTTACTCACCCTCGTGTCGTTCCAAACCTGTGTGACTTTATTTCTTATGAGAAACACAAAAGGAAATGTTTGGCAGAATGTTGGGAACCGACAACTTCCGTCACCTTCACGTTCATTTTTTCGTATAATGACAGTAAATGTTGACTGAGACTATCATTGTGCCTAACAGATCAATTTGGGGGGATAAAATGTCATACATTGGAGAATTTTTTTTTTTTAAATGGGTGAACTATCCTTTTAAGAATTTATTACATAAATGTCATGCAAGTATATTTACAAACTGTAAGACTTCATAATTGAAGTAACACATTTTAATTTAACAAAGATACAGCATAAATGTGTACTGGGTTTGCATTGTTAAAAAAAATGTGTAAGAGTGACCTTTTGGACAAAGTATGGTGAAAATTGTTTCGAATATTTTATCAATACTATTATCGCAGATAATTCTTACATCTAAATAACATTGAGATGATCACTTCTGACAGTCAGATACCATCCTGTGTTCAAGTTCAAGTCCTGTGTCCATTATTAGTGCATCCAGCAGTTATGACAGTTTTATCCAGTCTGGACAGAGTAATGGTGAGACGATGCTCGCTATCATCCTTCACCAGATGATGTGCAGTGTTATGGAGGTTCGAGTGATCTCCTCTCTATATAACAGGTGTATAGTGGTAAGCTTGCACTGTCTTTGTGGTAACCAGCAATGTAGTGCCTTCCTCAGTGGAGGGAAGAGGCAGGTTGGAGTTGTAGTGATGCTGGTTCAATCCATCGGGCAAATCAGTTGTAGCTTCATCCGTATCTTCAGATTGCTCTGTGACATTCGAGCCTCTCTCACTGTCAGTCTTTTGTTCTTGACCTATCACTGTGTGACATTTCATTGACTTTATAAGAATTTGTTTCCCACACAATTAATGTCACTATAAAAACAATGACTGCTAGCTTAAGCATATTTAGACATACAAATCATATTAAATGAAATAATATATTTGTTGTAATAATGCCATACATAACATCAAGTACAGTAAACTAAAAATGTATGCTCTATGATTATGACACTTCTATTAAAGTGCTAACATTTGAAGCAATGTATTATAATTTGGACAAAACTGTCTACATTTTTCTATCAAAAGTCTTGCAGCAATATACCTTTGTTCATGATGGGCTTACAGGTTTTTCTGCGTATAACTCGCAGAATAATGGTCAGTGCTGTGAAAGCTCCCAGGAACACAAAAAACACGATCAAAATTAAACGGATATTTTGATTCTTTTCAACTTCATTTTCCGGGACTGAAAAGGACACAAATGAGGCACTGAATAAGAGACTGAAATCATAAAACATTGTGGACTTCATCATACAGTTCTACTCATAAGTGGCCATTCCTTTTGCAGAAATAACAAGAGTTTAAATTATTTTATTTAAATAATAGCATTTAAAAATGCTATTTAAAAAAAAAAAAAGAATAATTGCATCTGGTATTTTTTGTTGCACTGCCCTATAAAGAAACTCATGTACAGCTATTTTTATGCATTTATATTACCCATTTATTTCAGAAGACAAATTAGTTTATATCCTCAAGTGATTGTCTTGTAACACACACATATATATATATATATATATGAATATATGAATATATGAAGAGTTCAAATGCAAAAGCCTCTAAGTGCTTTCTGATATTTTCTTCTAAAATGAGCATTTTTCTCAGGATCCTATGTTTATGTTCAGTTGTTTCACCACTTTAATGGCAATGAAAAGAACCTATTCATTGCATCAAAGTGAAATTACTGAACCTACACATAGGAGTCTGATAAAAATACTCATTTTAGAAGAAAATTTCATCAAGAAAATTACATAAAATTATATATATATATACTGTATATAGAGAGAGAGAGAGAGAGAGAGAGAGAGAAAAATATTCTATTATATATTGAATGTTTAATATTATGTAGCTTCTTCAGGGCAGTAAAAAAAAAAATTTTAAATTTAAAATTCTAAACAACTTCTGCAAGGAGTATGTTGACTTACCATAACTGTAACCATTACATTTATACATAAAATGAGTAAATTCAATGTGCTTGTACAACTATCTTAGTTTTGAAAATAAAAATGAAATCAGATATAAAAACGATACTTACTTGAGGTGCAAAATGTTTTGCAAATAATTGGTGGGGAGTTGCATCTAATGGAGCAATGTTGACACTCCTCAAGAAGTCCATCGTAATAATAATTCTTTGCACATTTTCCCTCAGCATAAATAATAATGTAAAGCAGCAATATAAAGATAAGCATCTTCCACCGAGGTGCTAGGAGTCACTGAACTTACACAGCTGCCAACATTTTATTATGCCCCAGTATGTAAATATGTCTTAAGAAGGGGATGTCCCTGAGCCATCAACACTTTCGTCTTTCAACATTGGCATCAGTTTAAACTTGTCTCATGATAAAATGAGAGATTTTTTTTGTTTATCTATTTATGTAACTACATTGTAAAAAAAATAATAATAATGTTTTTACAGACAAAAATAGCCGCTTCCAGAATAATTCTGTCCATATTTACAAAACAACCCATACATTTTACAGTTTAAAACGATCATTTATTATTTTTTTAAATGACAATTTAAGCCTGTAAAGTCCATGCGCTACTAAAATCTGTTTTGTACCTTTAACATATACTGACAACCACCATAATAACACAGGTAGTAAAGAGAAAGCCACATGAAGAATCAAAGTTCATCACAAGTAGCCTTTCCACAAGCTGAGGTAAATAAATACTAATATGTAGAAGGTGTATAAATGCAAAACACCATATAACACACATGGACACTAAAATGATGCAATAAACATTAATTAAATAACATTAATTGTAACATAAAACCCTAATATACATGTATGATAACAAAAACCTAAACGAAATACCATCAAATGTGAAGTGTCACCATGGGGGAAACATGAAATATCACTGTTTTTCACTGTAAATTATAAGATGACTTGTTCTTTTTTTACTTCTGAAAATGTTACATTTAACAGTTTTACTGTAAACTAACATTATATTATAATTTGTAGGCCTACTCATATGTAGGTATCTTCCTGTTAACCAAAGTATTTTACAGTTAATTTTATCATCATTTTTTACAGTGTGTCAATAGTTTCAACTTTCAATAGTGACCTTTCAAATAAAATAAAAACGGACTAATAAATATGTTCTTAAATTATTTTAATTGCAAAAGTCTGTATACATAACAGATAATATATTCCTGATGCTGCTATATAAACATATAAAAGCAAGCACTGCTTATTAGATATAGTGGGACAACATAGTAAAAATAGCACAAAAATACAACATGAAAATAATAAAAATCAAATATATTTGACTAGCATATTATATTAAATAACACAAACATATTTTAGTTTAATTGGATTAAAAGTGGATTAAACAATATTTAAAAAAAAAATGTATATATGAACAATTATATATAAATGTAGCCGAAAACACTGATGATCCTAAAGATCTCTAAAGCACTTCTAAAGGCAAGTCATTTCTAGGCAGCATCGATGCAGATATGAAGAGGAGGGTCTCCCTGCAGAGCACTATGGGAATAGAGATGCAAATCAGAGCCTGACATTGAATGTCGAACAAAGTTTGCGGTGTGTGGTACAAAAGATAAGTCTTATTTGATTCTCTCTCCTGGCCAATAGGGGCCCACCTAAAGACCAGAATGCTATAAATGATTAACAAGCCCACACATTGCATGATCATTAAAATAAAAAGATCATGCTTATAGATAATGACATGGAAGATGACTGGTTTCAATGTATTATCAAACTATGTATTCATTTAAGACAGTTTTACCTGTATATTATATCACTAAAGGATCTCGGTTCAGATGGTTGGTTGTCCCAGGTGGTTGTGTATTCAGATAGGAGCTCATGGCAATAGTAACAGGTTGATCTGCTTTGGCCGTGCGGTTTGCCTGAGAGCCTTCAGCCTGAGTGTTGATTCTTCCACTTCTCCTGAAGGAATTCCTCAGTCCGTTGGAGAGACTGCTGGAGACTTTATGCATAACGCCTGAAATTCCTTTAGTGCGTTTGTATTGAGCAACGTTGTCCTCCAGCTCTTCAGGAGGCACTTCAATATTACCAGTGTACCAAAACACCCACCAGATGAGACTCAGGAAAATAATCACAGCTCCAGCGAAGATTAAAAAGTCATGGAAAAAGATGTCCCAAAACACACCAACCAGGAGGACAAAAAGTCCAAAAATGTCGTGAAAAACAGCAAACCAAAATGCACATTTACAACGACCAACTCCTGGATGCTTTTTCTCCATATCCAGTTTTTTATCGAATTGTATCACTAGACTGCAGCTTGTCCGCCCAGAAGACTACAGTGCTAAAAGTACACATTGCGAGAAACATGACGTACACCTGTACAGATGATGTTCAAAGTACACTGAAGTGAATAAACCTTGATGTTGAGCAGTAAAGTAATGCTTTTATCAGAAAACTTTATCAGGATCCCAATCCTGAAGATAAATGACTATCAAAACACACTACACGTGAGTCAAAATGACAACAATCATACATCAAGTAAAAATAAAAATGTTAACACTAGTAATATTTACATAAAGGTATCCCATGTGACATTGTTGGCTACTGTTTTATCTAATTCTAGATCATCCGCCTTTTGTGTTTTACATTTTCTTTTATGATCAATGTCCAGACCACACCGAACACAGCAAACATCAGCCCAAGTGAAAGACACAATGGGCCCATTTCATCATCCACAGCCATTGTGTCTGTAGAATTACTAGTAAGTAATCCACTAGAATTGAGGATTATCACAAAACCAGCAGCTAATGCTAGCCCACCAGCGATCAAGATGAAGATGGGTTTGTGGTAGTAAGTCCAACAACTAGGGTCTCTGGGTACGGGGTCCCGAACTGGAGTTGAAACCGTCTGCTGAGTCACATCTTCACTTAAATCACACTGATCCATAGTATGCATCCTGACGAATCTAAACTTGCACAAAAAAAATGAAAAATACATGTCAACTCACTTTGACAGATGTGTATCTGGTCTGCAAAAATCTAAATTGCTTTCTGAATGGGATAGTTCATCCAAAAATGAAAATTCTGTCATGTATTTACCTCATGTTGTCTCAAAAATGCGATTTAATTTTTTTGGGCAACTATTCCTTTAACAACATCATTATCTAAGCACTGTCCTTGGGACTAATTGGTAGCATCAGAAATTAGTTTTTTTTTTTACTTGCCTTCTGTTTGGTCTCTGAGAACACTGTTGATTTCGTTGGGATCAGCCGAAGATGTACATCCAGGAAGCTTAATACTGTCAGAAAGAGAGAATGATCAAGCTTGTCTCAAAAGATGAGTCTAAATAGGAGGTCTTTCAAAAGATCTTTAAAACAACTAAACAAAAGGATGACCATTATAAATCCAAATGGAAGAACTCAAACCAAACCCATGTAACGTATACCAGGAACAACAGCACAAACAGAAGAGCAGCTGGTCCAACACATTATCCAGCTCATCAAATACATGTAATATAATATATCTGCAAGCACCAAAGGTACAGTAAGCGCAATGCAGAGCCGGAAGAAGAGAAAGAGGAGAAACAGAATGTACATGAATGATAGATATGGTTCAGAAGTTTAAAAAAAAAAGTATCCACGGATTCAGCATGAAACAAGGAATCCATAGACACATAGAATTTGGATTTGCTGGCAAAACTGTTCAAAAGTTATAACCAAAAAAAAAAAAAGGAAAAAAAAGCAATTTTTCAGATCTCATGACCTGTAGCACACTCTTCCCAAATTTGGTATGAACCCTGCTGACAAACACTACCAAGTTTCATTTCAATAGATCAAAGTATTTCTGAGATACAGCCTCTGATCCAAATTTTGGTTGACATCATTAAATTTGCATCATCTTAACTTTTAAAAAAAATAACATTCTGTTCAGTGAATTCTGTGCAGTTCATTCCAGTGATCATCTGATCCAACTTGGTAAAAACTGCACAAAATGTGAAGACTGCCAGAAAAAAACTTTTTAATGTGGCGACTACTGTAATGGGCAGAGACTTCGTGCAAGTTATCATTCCATGATTCATGGATTGTGATCACCATAAGGAAAGTAACGTCAGCCTCATACGTCATGCCCACGGACCACTGCTTTCTGCCATCAGTCTGAAGATCTGGCTATGTGAGAGTAATCTGGTGAACTATTTCTTTTTTTTTCTGAACTGGTGATGGCACTAGAGTTGGTTTCATTCTTTTCCTACTAAAAGTTCATATGGCTGCCATAGACTCCCATTGGGGAAGAAGAAAAAGAAAATCAACCAAAGTCTTGTTTCATTTAAATAAATTCACCAAAAAAGCGGTTGGTTGCAGAAAATTCTCAAGACTAGTCAGATTTACAATTCTTTTAATTCACTATTCACATGGATCAGAACAAATGCTCAAATGAACCTCATAAACAATGTGTAATACAAATTTCTGCTCCATACATATCCATATAAACTGTTAGCAGGATGAGAAAGCTGCACATTAATTGCATTTACAATTTTATTTGTTTTTAGCTTTTCTCTTCAGACCACGTGCTGTGACCTTTGGTGTTTTCTTGGCCAGTTTTGTGTCTTTTACGGTTTTCTTTAGTCCTTTGCCAGCAGCAGGCTTTGGTACTTTTTTCAGTCCTTGTTTAGATATGGTCTGCAAAAACAAAAAAATTTCATTTAAAATAAAAACATAAATCATCACACATACAACACCATTATGACATTAACACATCAATGCAGTGTAAATATCGGTTTTATTATCGGTCCCTTGTTAGATAGACAGACGCTGACCTCCTGTTTTGGCTTTTTGGTTGGCATCTCGATTGGCACCAGCTGTGGTATTTCCTCTTCTTTACTGTCTTTCTCTTCCTCGGTTTCTTTCGTTTTCAGATCTGACACTTCTCTATTCTTATTTTCTCTCTTCCTCTTTTTTGCTCCCTAAAAATTAAATGGGTAAAATTAATGACTTCTCATTTTACAAAAAAAACTATTTTTGGCCACATATCGGTTTTGCATTTGTTAAGCAACTTCACCTTTGTTGAACGGGCTTTCTTCCGGGCCTCCTCCACCACTGCAAGATGACTCAGGTCAGAGGTGTAGATGGGCAGCGCAACTGAGGTCTGACTCTTCAAATGGATGATTTTTATGTTTTTTCCTGTCTGAGAGTGAAACAGAGTATAGGTTGTAGGTCAAAACTTGAGGAACAGAACCATACATCATCCCGTTAAAAACACAAGAATAGGCAAAGAAAATAATAGTAAATGATACTGCGAAAAGAAAGAGCTGGTTACGTACACAAAACTCTTACTCACCATTGCTAACTTTGCTGAGATGGTGGAAACCGCTGTCATCACATTCTCAACCATCTCATCTGCTGTCATGCCTGAATGTGCTACACGTACCATGCTGTAATGATAAACCACACAATCAGGTCAAAGCATTTAAAACAAAAGAAAAAAACTCATGTATCATAGTTTGTAGGGACAAGTTCCAGCAGATGAGGATACCCGTCTGGATACACTATGAGTTATTATTGCACAGTTTTAACCCACTTCCAGCTGTGACGGAGCAGGAAATGGTTTGCTGTAGTGCTTCAACCTACTGTAGTGTACCACAAAAAAAGAAACAATGTTCATACCAACAAGAGCCTTTATTTGAGACAGTGAGACTGGTGCCCTGAATGAGGCGCGCCATGTCTCTGACTAGATGTTTACTCTCTAGATCCACCGACAGAGGAGCCCTGAGAGAGAGAGAAAACTTTAATCAATGTCACAATGACAGACAACCCTGATAGATACAGAAAATCTGCACAAATGATCTACTAAACGCTTTCAGTGATTAGTTTAAGAGCACATTTTCTGCCAGGCTAAAGATGTGGTCGCGTCAAAATTTCACAGGCATAAAAAAAAGACCATTGTCTATTGTCAACATCTGTTTTTTGTGTATGTGTGTGTATTTAGAGTTAGAAACAAACTTACTTTTTCCTTTCATAGAAATGCTTCCCAATGTGAGAGGGTAACCTGCGTCGGATGCGTGCGTCTGACAGAAACAAATCAAAGTTGCCCAGCAGTCTCCTTTTGGCTTCAAAGGGCTTATACTCAGTTTTCAACATGTTGAAGGGAATCACCTAACAACACAAAAATTGTTGTAAACATTTAAGATGACGCCATATTTCATAATGCATATTGTCACATAAAATGGACCTGCTTGGGAAGTCGCGATTGTTTCAAAGTTTGTAGAGACAAGCTCCAATAGAGGAGGAGACTCGTCTGGATACACTCTGAATTACTCTAGCACTTTTTAACCCATGACCAGCACTAGAGATAGAAGGAAAGGGTTTGCTGAAGCGCATATAAATCTAGTAAACTTGTAACAATTAGACAGATGAAATACCTCTATGGCATTTTTGAGCCCTCTCTCTGTGAGTAACTTCTTGTAGAATCTCACTGTCTGTTCTGAGGTCATTCTGGGTTCATCTCTGGTGAAGAGACACACGTCTCCTGATTCAGTCCTCAGCCCATGGGGTAAAGAACTGTAAGGCAAAACACACTTGGTAAGAACAATATCATACTTAATTATCTTAAGTTTCTCTAAATCAATGATTCTATATTTATTTCCATTGAAATACTTACATGCGAATGGTTTGCTCCTTTCTAGGGATTTTCCATTGAGTTAACAGTAGAGAGATGGCCTGACCATCATTCTCGAAGAGCTTTTGGGACAAGGAGCTGCTCTTTAGACATGCCTGTAATGCCTGTACAGCTTTAGTTACCTGTAATACATGTAATTAACTCAATTAATGTCTTTCAAACTGTAGTAGCTCTAATACCCAAAGTCAGTAACAGCCATAGGACATTTTACAAAGACAGTAACCAAAATTTACTGTTTAACTAGTGCAACTGCATGAGGCACATACATTTAATAAATAATAAAAGCAAAGATAACATCTATATGTTTTATATCTAAACTACTTCGAGACTTGGGTGCTTGCTTGGCTACAGCCGTTAGCCAACTTGCAGTCTAAGTTAGTTTGTTACTAGATTTTTACAAGGTTCCCACCAAAACGTAAATATACAAGCATATAACAAACTTATGACAATTTAACAAATATGTAGGGGGGAAACTATCAAATATTTCTGGTTTACCTGAGACCGATCGAGATCCAATTCATCTCGTGGAGACTCCATGCTGCACGTGTGTAGAGAAAGCAGAAAGGCGCATCCGTATTTCCGAAGTAAACGTCACAAGGACTTTTATTTTGAAGAAATATTATGAGGAACTGAATGCTTCATGTGTTAGGTAACGTTATTTCATTTTCCTGCAGCACAACATAGCGTTTAAATGTGTAACTTCCTTCTGTTTTTGAATCCGTACCTATTTAAAAATATATATTTATAAAAAAATATATAAAAAATATATATTTATTATTATACCTTTATTGTTATATTTTTTAATATTCATAACATATTTATTATAATGGTATCATAAATATAAAATGATTATGTATTATTTATTCAAATGATTAGAGACCAACGTTTTCATTTCTTGCGGACGTTTATAAATATACAAATATATCAAAATCAAATGGTAAGTGCAGGCAACTTAATAAATTAAATTATATACCATAATTAATAAAACAGTGTTGCACTATTTTCTGCTTTAATCGTGCCCATTTGGCCTTCCAGTTAGAATTATTGGTAACACTTTAGAATAATGGTCCGTTGTTAAAGGGGTCATATGATGCAATTTCACATTTTCCTTTCTCTTTGGAGTGTTACAAGCTCTTGGTGCATAAAGAAGATCTGTAAAGTTGCAAAGACTAAATTCTCAAATCCAAAGAGATATTCTTTATAAAAGTTAAGAGTCAACCACGCCTACCTAAAACGGTAATTTATGAATTTGATATCCCCCAAATAAGTTGGCTGCATTTTATTGTTATTAAATTATGACTACTACTCTTACCAAAGGATGGATGTTCTCTGTTTATTTCAAACATAAACATAGAATAATAATAAAAATGATAATTCACTTAAAAATTTTAATAATTAGGAAGTGATGCTGACAAGCTCATGATTGAATTAGTTCACAATTATGAGCACTGTTTCGTGTCAGTTCAATATGTATCCCACTCCAAAAGACCTACTGGTAAAATATCACTAGTGCTTCACACAAATGTATGACTGTACAGTATGTGAGATTTAAAATATGTTAAATAATTTATTAATTTACTTGTGAGTAATTACTGAGGGGTTAACGTGTTTTTCACTTTAAAATAATGGTCCAGATCACTAGTAGTTCCTTAGTGTCAGATATAAAATATGTTAAATAACTTATTAAATTACTTAGTAATTACTGAGTTGTTAAGGTGTTTTTCACTTTAAAATAATGGTCCAGATCACTAGTAGTTCCTTAGTAGCACTTTAGCTTTAAAGTGACAAATGCTTTAGCCTCTCACTAATTACTCAAGCGTTACCTTGTCAGCCTGCAGGAACTAGAGGCGGACAAATACAGATACGGCTTGTCAAATATTACTCCATTACAAGTAAAAGTTGTAAAGACAGACATCCCTCCCAGCTCCAACAACAGCAATAGGCGCGAGGCACTAATGGCGCTTTTCCACTGCATGGTACGGCACGGTACGGCTCGGGTCGGATCACTTTTGGGGGGTTTTCCACTGGGTACAGTGTACCTGGTACCTGGTACTTTTTTTAGTACCACCTCGGTTGGGGTTCCAAGTGAACCGTACCGTTACCAAAACGTGACGTGTAAACTGTGCTTTAACCACTCAGTAATTACTAAGTAATTTAATACGTTCTAGAGTGAGCCACATTTGAATACAGGCTTTTTAACATTTTGGAACTGGAAGAAGTGCCTTGGATCCGTAGTTTCTATAAATATAATTTAATTGTTCACTTTTAAGACGTTACTGTTGTGATTAGTAATTAATTGGTAATTCTTTATTAACTAGACATAGTTCGCAAGTAGTTCTCAATGAGGATATTTTTTTTAGTAATTATCAAATATCTAATAAGGAACTACCTTTGTCCTAAATTTGCTACTACTTACTGCTTAGTTAATCTTGCTCCTCTATTAGTTAATAGTATTAAGTTAAGTGTTAATGTAGTACTACCTATTACTTCCTGCATAGTTACTTGTTAACAACGGACCATTATTCTAAAGTGTTACCGAATTACTAAACTGCAATGTATGTTCCAGGACATTGAACACAAATGTTCTCCATTTTCATTTGAAGTCATTTTAGCGTTTTATTTTTTTGGAAGTTTGATGTTTACATCCCAACAGGAGAGTACTGAATTTACACCAGCTGATGCGACTAATTATTTTTTTTAATCACATGGGTGCATTTGTCATGTAATGACATCACAGTAAACAAATTCATCTGTTTATCTTGTGCATGATTACATCTCTACACAAGTGTCATTTTATTTGAAAGACCAAGGCCTCTTGTACGACCTGATCTCGACAATCACGACACTTGCAGGACTTGCCAGGTAAAGAGCAAGGGTACTGGCAAGCTTACTTTCAAACAGATGACACCAAGACTCCCTCTCTCATATTTTAACATAAACTTAAAAAGCCAATACCTTAAAAGAAAACTGCATCCATTTTTAGATTGAATATGTACCAGTGGAGAGAAACTGGCTTTAAAAATTGGGCTACATGAGTGGCATAGCTGAGCTCTCAATATGAGAAAGCTGTCACACTGAGCATGTCTTTCTATATTAATGTTCTTCCTAAAATTGATACTGTCACTTTGTTAATGTCCTTTTTCCAAAGTAATTTTCTTAGACTGATCCACAGTGGGAAGATGGAGCAGTTTGGAGGACATCTGGCAGGCACACATCACTGCATCCTCCTCAATCCCAGAGTGCACCAGGGAACTCCTTCTATCTGCATTTTAGTCCTTATCAGGTACCAACTTCAGCACCTTGCCAATTGCGATTGTCTTTCCTAAAAGATAACATAAAACATCTTTAATTTTAGTATTTAGATAGAACATTATATCCGTCATTGGGATAAAAACAGCTGAAAATGTGATGTTTGATCTGTCACGTTAGATTTTCTTAATATCTTACCCTCATCTCTCAAGGTGAAACGTCCCATTTGAGGGAAGTCTTTAAAAGTCTCTAAGCAGATAGTTCCTGCGGCCCTAAGACGGGCGATGCATACTTGGTCTTGTTTGACGAAGCGTGGACGAGTCTTGCTCTTTTCTCCTGTCTTCTTGTCCACCAGACAGATTAACGCCTAATTGTGGAGGTTTTTAGGAACATATTTTAGGCTACCAAACCATAGAGCTCTGTTTTTTTTTTTTTTACACCTTTTACATCTGAATGCACTCAGAATGACTTACTGTTATCTGCACTTCTTCTATGCAGGTATGGATGTGTAGTACTGCATTGTAACCTGGGCATATTATGGATTTGTGTTCAATAATGACAATCTGTGGACAAGAACAAAGAAAAAGTGTCAAAATAAAATAACTAAACAAAATATTCTCCCTGTCAGTGTTGAAATCCTTACCTGGGCATCAAAAGTGCGTCCTGAGTGGCAGAGGTTCTCAGCGTTGCATAGGATAAAGCCTGGGAGAATCTCTTCCTCCTCAATGCCTTTGAGCCGGAGCTTCAGGTTTTCACCAGGTCCAGCGTAATCCGTCTCCACATCATCAGAGAGAAGGCTCAACACTTCCACTGTGTGCTGGGAAACCAGAACAAACAATGTTTTAGACATTTTGAGATAATGGCTAAGATTCATAATGGTTGCGATAACAACAAATTGTACTGTTTTGTACAGTCTTACCCTATTTGGCATCATAATAAGTTGTTGTGCTTTCGCGATACTTCCAGACTCCAGTTTTCCAAGCACCACGGTGCCCATGTCCTACACAAAAGATTATAAAGGAGCATTATGGACTCTTATTTGCTGATATTAGAGTTCTTTTTTTATTATTACTTTATCAGTTTTGGACAATATTATTAAATATTTAATTTTTGCCACCTTTGCCATCATTTAACGCTCACTTAAAGTTAATCATAAAAAACACCAATAATCTTTAGCAAATGTCAATGTGAATATACATTTTTTACTATAAATGCATTCACTTGTAGGACATTTTTTTTCCATTTAGAAAACTAGTATAGCAATTTTAATGCCAGCTATAACATGGAAACAAATATATCATGAGAGAATGTAACTATTTTACATTTTGAATTTGTATGATTTACTTTGTAAAAAAAAAAAAAAGCTTACAAATTTTAGGAACAAGTAGGCATGAAGGTTCATCCCTAAATCAAACCACCAATAAGGAATAAGCACATTGTACAAAAAAAGCTACGTTCTCTTTTACATTTTCATTTATAAAAATGTAATGTACTTTTAGAACTCTAACCTTCTTACCTTGGTATTAAATCACAGAAAGTTCTTTTACTATTGGGGCAGAAATTATATATTTTGTAGTTTGAGTTCACCATTATAGAAGATTACCCATCCATGACGACTTTGAAATGTCAAACAGTTACAAACTACCACAAGAGTGTGTTGGTTTATCAGACAGTATTTTTAATGTCGGTTCATATTCATTTTAACACTGGTATATTTTAACATTGGTACTTTTTTATCAAAGATAAGAAAAAACTAAATCTTTTTGGGTGCCAAAAGCGTATTTGAAGATCTTTCTATCCAATTACTGACACTTAAATCTGATGGTAACCCTCAGCTCTAGCAAGGCAACTAAGTAAGGCTTTAATTAACTTAATGAACTTAATCTCATTACATGTGCTGAACACAGGACCTAGTTTAGCTTATTGGTTTCATAATACCTCGCACATTTAGTCTCAATGGGAAGAGAACCACTGAGAAAACAATTTCCTCCTTCCATTATACTAGAAAGTTTCCAGCCAAAACACTCCCTCATGCTGTGGTATTAAAATAACTGGAAATCATCAGCAGAAACTGAGACAATAGCAGTATTTGGACACTCTTGATAGACACTCAGCATAATATTTCAGAGCAACAGATGCGGTTTTGAGGAGCATGTTGCTTATGCAAATGTACTTAGTGATATTGCATATAGCTCTTCTAATATCTGTCAGCATTGCAAAGTCATTAAACCTGACATCAAATATCAAGGTATCAATACCATATTTAATTTACCTTGTATTTATCCACAATAGGCAATCGGATGGGACCATCACTGGATCTGTTGAAGTTTGGCAGGCTGTCCAGATGTGAAATGAACGGTAATCCCCTATAAAAGTTCAGAGTTAATTGTGATTTGATTTCACCTTCATATTTTCACGGTAGCCTGAAAATGACATGCAATACTTACGTGTACCAAGAGCAAAGCTCAGAAGATTCTTGCAGGTTGGCTCCAGTCATTCCAGAGCAGGGCATGAAGTGAATGTCTTTCTTTGGATTAAAGCCCACCTTCTTCAGAAATGGCACTAACTTCTCTTTACATTCCTCATATCTGTGGGAAAATGTGAGGTAATTGGTAAAAGATGGACAAGATACAAGAACAAAAATGTTATTTTATTCACCTATCCAAACTCCAGTTCACAGTGGGATCGTCCATTTTGTTGATGAGGACTATCAGATGTTTGACTCCAGCTGTTTTAGCCAGCATGGCGTGCTCCCTTGTCTGACCTCCCTTTTCAAAACCGGTCTCAAACTCACCCTTTCTGGCAGAGATGACCTGAAGAAGAGAAAAATTATGTTTTCTTGATGGTATGTTCCTCAATAAATCTGGACTAAATTGTTTGTTTGTTTATCTATCTATCTATCTATCTATCTATCTGTTTATGAAGGATTCTTTAATAAATAGGAAGTTCAATAGAACAGCATTTACTTTGGCAAAGACTTTCACAGCTTAGCTACAGAGCTATAAGCAACAATCTGTCCTGCTGTGAGGCAAATAAAAGAGGCGTTTCAAGAGGAACTCACCAGCACTGCCAAGTCAGCTTGGGATGCCCCTCCAATCATGTTGGGTACAAAGCTTTTATGGCCTGGGGCGTCAAGAATAGTAAAGTGCTTTTTCTCCGTTTCAAAGTAGGCTCTTCCAACTTCTACTGTTTTCCCCTTGTCTCTTTCCTCTTGGTTTGTGTCTAGAGCCCAGGAAAGGTACCTGCAGGGACAAGCAGACATATGAGAAGTCATTTCAACCCAGACTGCATCATAAGAGCGAACATATCAGTCAAAAAGACATGAATATTTTATAAGCTCACATAGACATCCAAGACTGACTATGCCATAAGGTTTTCTTATCTTAGACAAAGCTTTTTAACCAGACTTCATGTTTGTCACATGATGTACAATACTGTTCAAAAAATTGGGGGTCAGTAAGATTTTTGTAAAAAATAATGAATACTTTTAATTAGCAAGGATGCAGTAAATTGATCAAAAGTGACGGTAAAGATCTAGATTTCAAGTAAATGCTTTTCTTTTGGACTTCCTGAAAAAAAAAGAAATTGTTTCAATATTAACAATAATAAGAAAAGGTTCTTGAGCACCAAATCAGCATATTAGAATGATTTATGGAGGATCATGTGACACTGAGGAAAATTCCGCTTTGCCATCACAGGAATAAATTACATTTCAAATTGAATTAAAACAGAAAATAGTTATTTTAAAAGATTTCACAATATTACTGTTTTTTTTTATTGTATTTTTTATCAAATATATACATAGTCAGTACTAGTACATATTATGAAAAGACATGAACTTGGTCTATTTACCAAGTCTCTCTGTTCTTCTCTTTCGCCTCCCGTTCATATTTCTCCAGCGTTCGTTTGTCTACCATACCAGTTAGATACCTTAATGGAAAACAATTAAATATGCATTTGCTACATCATATAATCATAATGTATAACAGAAAGTTATGTCAGTCAAGACTTTGCTATAAAATAATCATCATTCACTTACATAATCTGTCCACCAATTGTAGACTTGCCTGCATCTGTACAAAAGAAAAATAAATCAGGCAATAAATCAAATAAAAAATTCTGGATAACATATATAATAACTAGACAAGCAGGCATTGTTACAAAGAAATAAAATTGTATATTTTAACACTAAATGACACTATAAACATGTTAACATACCCACATGTCCAATAAACACAACATTCACATGTTCTTTCTTAGGGGCATCCGGTGGAGGAGGAGGCAGCTTGGGTGTTGGCATCTCCTCATCCTCCTCCATCATTTCATCCTGTTCCTCATCCCCACAAAATCCTGTGTCCGCCGGGGATCCACCTCCTGGTTCCTCCTCATCCGGCTCACCTTTCTGCTCCCATGTCTCCACTGCGCTGGCATCTGTCTCTCCATTCTCCACTGCAGCTGTGGAGACAGTCACATGAACATGTTTGTGTTTAGTGGACACAGGTTTCAAGGTTGACTTATTAAAACACAGAGAAAAAAATACAGAAAACAGCCAACAAAAATGGTTTTTGAAATGATCATTATCTAACATGGCCCTTTGATCATACTGTAATTGTCATTTCAGTTGTGTCAGCTCAAAAACAATGTCATTTAGCTACACCTCTGGAAATGTTAAAAAAAAAAAGTAAAAGTTTTTCATTCTAAACACAGCAAAGGATCTCCTAAAGACAAGCAAACAAAAGAGACTGTAAGGGCAAGTAAAGGATAATTCACTATAAAATTACAAATTTGTCATAATTTTCTCCTCATTCATGATGACTTGTTTATAAACCCATAGGACTTTTCACAGAACACAAAAGAAGACATTTTTGAAGAGTGTTTATATGCAGGACAGAAATACAAATTTTGTCATCATTTACTCACCCTCATGTCATTCCAAATCTATATGACATTCTTTCTTCTCTAAAACATCAAGGAAGATTTTGAAAAATGTCTCTGTGTTTTTGTCCATACAATGGAAGTCAACGGGTTCCAATTTTGTTTTTGTTACGTTCTTCAAAATGTGTTACGAAGAAGAAACAATACATACAGGTTTGTCATCAGGGTGAGTGAATGATGGCAATTTTTGGGTGGTGTATCTCTTTAAGAGTGCCAAAAAAGGAAGAAATCAAATATCAATGTCTTCACATTTAAATGCAACAAATAATCAACTGATTATTTGCATGGACTACTTATTGTTGGATACATGCATGGTGCTTTTGCATCCTTTTTTTGAAGCGTAAAAGCTTCAGTCACTTTCATTGCAATTGCATGCCATGTAAAAGAACGACCAGCACAGGGTGTCTCCTTCTGGGTTCCAAAGAAGAAAGTGAGTCAAATGAGTGTAAAACAGCATGAAGGTGAGTAAAAGATGGCAGAATTTTCATTTCTAAGACAGTGGTTCTCAACCAGTGGGCTGGGGTCCACTAGGGGGCCTCAACAAAACTTCAATCAAAATTATTTAAATGTACTTATGTACAATATAGATGTAAAATAAAGATGTACAACTTCTGAAAAAAAATTGAAATTTTTTTAAATTTCTTTTCATTACAACTAAAGTACCAGAAATACATATCAGCTTAGATAAAAGGGGGGTCTTGGAGTCAAAAAGGTTAGGAACCACTGCAAACTAAAGAGATTTGAAAACTTAAGCAGAGGACAGGAAAGGAATTTCAATTAACTGATTTATATGCCATTGCAAATATTGTACTGCATAACAATTTATAAAAACACGATAGACCCTTTTGCTCAGCATGCTACAACGACAGACAATTAAGAAATGCATTCATTGTTTTGACAGTTCTATTAAACAGGTCATTGAACACATTCAATGCAGTCCTGTCTACTTCTAACAGCTTCAGAGAACAAGCAAGGTAACAACTGATTCATAAAACTGTGCAGCTGTATGAAAATGTATGCTTTACATAAAGTGTACAGCTGGAATCGGGGCTAAATGAGTAAGCACTGCTCCATTCACGGAAACATTGTCATCTGCTTCTCTGGGTCAGTAGCTGCGGCTGGAGGTGTAAGTACAGAGATAAAATAAGGCCTGTAATATGAGCACATATGTGCTGATGTAACAAGCCCAAGTTGCCCTCTGTATGGCTGATGTAGCAGCATTAGTGGCAGTGCAACACTATATCAGAACACAAAACCCAAGCAGAAAAGCTATCCAAAAAACATGAACATACCCACTGGTTCTGAGATCTCCATGCTGGCCATTGCATCGGTGCCTGTGGACAGAGACAGAGGGTGGTAATGACTAGATAACGTTACATTATAATGCTATAAATCTGTTTTTAAGATAAATTAGGTTAAGACGATTAAGTTGTTTAAATCACTATTGTGAAAGAAGTGGAATAGACATAATAGTAACACTTTATTTTAAGATGTCTTTGTTACACGTTACATGTACTTACTATTATAATAACAATAAATTATGCATAATTACATGCAAGTCAACCCTGAGCCAAAACCTCATCCTAACCCTAACCATATAGTAAGTACATGTAGTTAATTAATATTACTCAGCATATTTACGATTTTCTCAAAGTTGGTGTGAACTTTACCACCTGTAATTTACAGAATAAATTACATAACCTGAAACAGACAGGTGACAGATATTGACAGCAAGTCATCTGCCTGTTATTATAGTAGTATTAACAATTGTACGACAGTTGGTCATGTGATATCAACGCAGCACCCATGAGGGGCGACCCGCTCCTGTGTAAACTAAAACTTCGAACTAGGGTCTTCGTTTCATGTAAATATACATAATTTTAATGGTATCAAAAAGGTTGCGAACTTATTTATGTGTAAAGCTTTTTAAGAAGGAAACCATTAGTATCATATATTAACTAGAAGAATCAATGTAGGGGAAGAAACAGGTAATATCCCGGTGTGAAGTCGGCGGCTAAACCGGCCACGCAAGGCTAGCTGGGTATTAGTTCATGACAGATCAGCAATGTGTATTGAAGTGCACTAAATCAACATTTTATGAAGTGGCAACGTACAACTGGCTAGGTACAATAAAATATCTTCACTCGGCTATGATAAACATAGCGCTCGAACTAACCACTACCATCTCTCCGGTTAGCCTGCTATAAACATTTCCAGCTAAAAGCCCTTTTATGGGCAGACCTGATCAATGCTGTCAGTCGGTTTATTAACGTTGAGTTTACCATCAGACGTGCCGTTTTCCGGTGGACCTCGGGAAAGAAAGGATGGTACGAATTCGGGAGCGTTCACGTTGAGCCCGGTGAAGGCGGACTGAAGCTCGGCATCAGCCGTGGCCTCAACATCGTCCTCCTGTTCCCACGAATCAGGGGCTGTGTCTCTCGAGTCCATAGTGGCTTTAACACGAATAGCTGGCGTTTCCAGCGGGTTGCGGTATAACCCACGAGGCGGGTTTGACCAAAACCATATACTGTTTTTTTCAGTATCTATTCCACGTAATTCGAGGGATTTGGGAACTCGTAAATGTGATGAAATGGTGCATGGGGCGCCTAGTCTTCATGCGACACCATGGACGTGTAGCTAGTTAGCTGATCCTGGATTTTGCATGCGCGCAGTGCAGAAACGTGGACTGTGAAAGCAGCGACCATGTGTGATAATCGCCACATCAACAGCTTTTCAAATTAAGGCGATTGTGGTAAAGCGGTAACAGTACAACGTTCAAAAAGGCAAATATTAACATTAAATATGTGACTAATCTGCAATAGTTTTTATTCAACCGATTTATGTCATTTTAATTGAATTAAAATAGCTTTGTATAAATAAATAATACGGTACCATTCAAATTACACAATATATAAACAGATGTGTAGTGTATAAAGTATAAATACAATGCATAAACAGATAACAGATAAACATGTAAATAAATAGGTACAACTGGTTCAGTTTGAACAGTTGTTCCATCATTAACAAACTGGAGACGTTGAAGGATTGGGGAACTCATAACATGCTATGTAACATGTTTTCTTAGTCTTTGGCATCTGCTATTCCTCCAGCTGTGATGGCAAAAGTAGCCTCGTTTTCCGGCATGTCTGGGCTGTAGAAAAGAAAAGGTTTTGTTGATGCAAGCATTTCAATCAAAAGACAATCATAACTGTCTAAATATACAAATATATTTACCTAACAATGTTAGTGTATGCATAAATTATGCGTTGTATGTTTTCTCTTTATCTTAGTTGTGAAACAAAAAGAGAAAATGGTAACACTTTACAATAAGGTTCCATTTGTTAGCATTAGTTTATTACATTAGTTAACATGAACTAACAATGTAATAAAAATACTTCAAAAGCATGTATTTATCTTTCAAGTTCAACATGTACTAATAGAATATTAAAATCAAAAGTATTGTATTTGATCATTTTATTTAATAGACCATGAACTAACAATGAACAGTTGTATTTTTTTTTAACATCAATAGATGAATAAATACTATAACAATTTTAATGTTCATTGTTAGTCAATGCATTAGTTAATATTACGTAATGGGACCTTATTATAAAGTGTTACTGAGAAAATCTTGAAATTACCTATCAAATATTTTGGCAATTCTCAATTCAGCACGTCCTTTCCTCATGCTGATGCGTGTGGTGGAGGCATGTGCCAGTATGTGTCCACCAATGGGCTTTTTGGGATCCGCTTGAAATCTAAGATCATAATAATCAGTTCAAAATGCCCCAAAATTCTCTTTCCGGTTTGTTTTGTGTTCCTACTTATGTCATTCCAGCTCCTGGATCTGCAGTCATCTGGTTGGTAACAAACACGGCAACGTTGTACTCTATATCCAAAAAAATGACAGATATTACTAAATAAGTGAAGGTCAAAAAATAAAGTTCTCATGTCTAAATCATAAGCTTACTTAACTAAAGATAAGACTAACTACCATCATTTTCATTGTCATGTCCATTACATGAGCAGTCTTCATTCTCATTAATACAGTGGGTACGGAAAGTATTCAGACCCCCTTAAATTTTTCACTCTTTGTTATAAAGATAATTTTCCAGACCTTCAGAGATCTTCTGCAGTCTGGAGAGCATCTGTGCAAGCTTCTGCTGTCTCTCAGCCAGCTCACCCCTTCCAGAGAAGTCCACCCGGAACAGAGCCATGATTGAGTCTATTATCTGTGGAAAATTCATTGTTGATGGCCACAAAATTAAGTAAAATCACTTCCTTAAACCTCAGAATGTGTATTGTATCTTACCAGAAGCTTGAAGAAACCTCCTTCCTCATGGAACTTGGCTGCAACAAAGTCTAACAGTTCCATCTGATGCTCACCTATTAATGAAAAAGACAGGCTGATAAAAAATAAAAACACCACTCTTTGTGACCTCATTGACTAGCCTGTTAAACAACATTTCAAAACTAAGATAAAAAGTTCTGAGATGAAAGTTCTTACTATATGCACGTGCATATAGCACATTATCCAGTACAGCTTCATGATCCACACTGAATCTGTCAGCTATGTCCTTTAGCCTATCAGGCCGACTGGTGTTCCAATTATTAAGGAGAAAAAGTTCAATATGGCTTCTCCGTATTGAATAGGTTTAGAAAAATTAATGTGGCAC
Organism: Sinocyclocheilus anshuiensis; assembly: GCF_001515605.1. Taxonomy (NCBI): domain Eukaryota; kingdom Metazoa; phylum Chordata; class Actinopteri; order Cypriniformes; family Cyprinidae; genus Sinocyclocheilus; species Sinocyclocheilus anshuiensis. The sequence continues at coordinate 186,740 of NW_015540967.1, forward strand.
AAAGCAAGCAAATGCAGAAATGATACAAGGTGTTTTCAGAATCGATGAAGATGACCTTTCCTCCTGTGTACCCATATTCACCAGGAAGCTGAGCGGTTAAGAAAAAGATAAATAGAGTGACAGTAATGATCTTAAAATTAGACTTAAATTCCACATTTAACATTTCCACAAGATCCATTTTTGCTCTTACCACACAGTGTATGAGAGAGTTGAGTCTTTCCAGTTCTGAATTCTGAATGAGGCATGGGAAACGATTTATAAAAACATGTCATTTTGGACAGAAAATGCATAACATATAATTTTGGTTCGTAATCATAACAGCACCCTACCACCAAAAGCCTCGGTAATGGCCATACTCTCCACACCTCCTCCTAGGGGTTTGCTAAACAAAATATGAATAAAGCATTTCTGCTTTCATGTGACTTCTAGCAGACAAAATGTTAAACCCTTATTAAGTACAGAGCCCCATACATGACATAGGAAATATGGATTTTGTGGCCACAAATTAAGAATTTGTTCCCACAACTTAATTTGTGGTTGTGTTTTTATTAATTCCTTCCCTCATTTTATTACACAATATCTAGTTTTGTTCATCTGTGGGGCTTTGTATTTTAGGACTATTAAACAGATTATTTCTTACTCAAACTCCAGACTGCCTGTTGTGATGTGGAACACTTGCTTCCTTTTTATACTGTATTCAGACGCTGTCTGAAATCCACATATCTGAATGCAAAAAGACAAAATGTAATGACTGTACAATACATAAATCCAGTCTCCTTCATCAAATAAATTTGTTATATACATTCCAGGAAGCCCCATCAAATTACCAGCAATTTTCCAGCGGCTTCCTTTATTTTGTCAACTTTAGCCTCAGACAGTCCCTTTACATTACAGAGAGCACGGCGTGTGGTCATCTGGATGCCTTTCACAGTACAAATGCCTACAGACTTCAGTTTCTTAATGTCAGCCATGTTCTTAAGAGAGAGGGATATGAATCAGAGCCACCTTCATGATGACAATTTCATGACTTTAAAAACTTAACAGTAACATTAACGTTACTTACAATTCCATGTTTCTGTAAGAGCTCAATGTCTTGAAAAAATGATTCCTATGGGGGAATTTATACATTTTTTTTTATTGTTATACACAACTTTATATATATATATATATATATATACAGTACGTTATACAAAATATATATGTTATATACACAACTTTAAACAAGTAACAAAAAAAAAAAAATACTAATTTAAATGTTTAATATTTTCCTTAAATGCATTTTGAAACAGTTAATATCCTGTATAAACACAAGACCTCACTAATACGTTTGAAATTGTATTGTTAACTTAGCTCATAGAAATGAATGTGAATCACCTCATCTTCTTGGTACCCCGACTGATCCTCCAAAGCCTGGTCCTCTAAAGCAGTGGTTCTCAAACTGGGGTACGTGAGATGACGGTGGGGGGTACGCGAACAAACTTGAGTTTTGGCATTCATTTAATACCCCAACTTAAAGCAACATTAAAACCGAATGTATTTCTGACAAGCAGAATGCCGCTTCTAATGTAAAATCAGGAAAATGGGGGTGCCGTAAACGGTCAAATACATGATATCCAATCAGCTTACCTCATTTTTTTGCGGTCAAAACTGACTGCATCCACACAAGCAGCGTGCATGTGATAGGATGGCCGCTGAATATGCTGCTTTAGCAAATCACGCTGCTGTTCAATGTAAAGTAGATCTTCACTAGCATGAAGAGCAAATATTGACACGCACTGTACATTGAGATCGATTTAAACTCTCTTCGATACAGACACACTCTGTGCGTGTTATTGTTTTCATGTTTAAGATGCGAGCAAGAATGCAAATTTCCCTGAATATCCAAACGATGGCAAATGTGCCATCAATTTTTTACAACAGTTCAACAGAAAAGGTCATATTAAGTGAACATTTTAGATTTTAAATGTAGCTTACATTTTGAACAGAATATTGTCATGTTTGTTCTATTTTGCAACGAAAAATAATAGTTCCAACGAAATCTGTATCATCTGGTGTGCGTCTCCAAGCATCATACAGCGGTGTTTCGTTAGTGAACGAATCTGCGGCTTTGAACGATTTGGAGAGTCAGTGATTAATAACCCATTCATAACTACAGCATTTTGCTTGTTACTGAATGAAGGAATGAATGACGCGACGCCTGGCTCATTAAAACAACGACTTGCCGCCACCTATTGGCGGTTTTATTTGTAAATCTAAGTATCACTTCGATTTGCCATCATTTATTGCTTTGTTTATTATATTAATAATACACTTAATGAAATGTTAAGAATATGACATAAAACATGACATACTAAGGATAGAAAATATTTGCCTCTATAAAGGTAAAAAATGCACCTGTAAATCAATTTAAGGGTGCAAATATTGTCCTTTAATAGAAAAGGTGTGACTGCGGTCTAAGTGGAAGAGAGGGGGTACGCAGAAGAATGTTAAATGCCCCAGGGGGTACGCCGCTGTAAAAAGTTTGAGAACCACTGCTCTAAAGCTTTCATTCTACGGATTTGTTTAAAAAAATGAGTTTACAATAAAATACATTGTTTTGGGGGCCAAATAACCGTTAATTACAGTCTGTAAGTATCTAGATAAATCTTTATATTTGGCTTACTTTTTAATCAGCTGCCTGTTAACTATGTTAGCTGTCTGTTTCAAAGGAATTTATCTTAATTCTCGTTGTAGCTGTTACATTATCAGTTAATAGTAATATACAGTAATAGTGTCATGTTCCTCGTAAAAGTGCAAAGTAACTGTTTTTATAAAAATGAATGAATATAAACGAAGTTACCTCGCGTTAATCCCTCAAAGAAAGCTGACAGAAACCAGTGACTCGAATCAGTGATATCTCGCGCTGAGTGAAACTTTAGTGCGCGCCTCTGTCCCGCCTCTGAAAGTCAAACGGCATGATGGACCGTCACGCACAGTAAGTTTCAGGTTTTTTTAATAGTTGTGATTTTTAAACTTGAATAAACATATATCTAGGTGGTTTTGTTTATCTCTTTCTCTTATTTCTAAAGCGTTCAAATACATTTAATGCTGTCGATATTTTATTCTCCAAAACCCAAATCTCAAAACCTTATGAAAATGTATAAAGTGTTTTTTTCCCCTGTAAACTACGATAATCTAAATAAACAGAGAGCGTGGAAATTATTAATTTAGCACTTTTTAACTGACGTTTTTTCGTTTTGTGACGTCACTTCCACCTATGAAACCTGAATTTTTTTTACAAATAATTATTCAAAATAATTATTAAGGAAATAGCATTGCCTGGGGGCAAAGCTATTTATATATATAATATAACTGTTATATTATTATATAATAATTATTATATTATTATATAATAACAGTTATATTATTCACTGTTAGCTAGCTATTGATGTTAGGATTAGGTTTAGGCAAACTATTTTGATTTTAGCTATTTTGATCAAATCATCACTGTAGTGTCAAACTGAAACATGACTTTTATTTTGCATTAACATGTGACATGCAAATATTTAATATGCAATATAAAGTATACACAAAAGACAATGACAGAGGACTTGTTTTTATTCCTGTCATGTGGAGCAAACATAATTATTCACTACTGAAACTACAATGTTTCGAAACATTCTTTCTTAAATATTTCACAATGGTTCTGCATACTGTATGGCTTTTGTCTGAGGAATAACATTGCATCAAGCTTTGCATGATATTAGTTCTACCTGTAAAAGACACCGTTGGTAGAGAACCATTTCTAAAGGTTTTAACATTTCTCAATCAAGAACAAAAAACAACCATAATTTGTAGAAAGAGAAAATTTCACAATCAATATTGGCCTTGTGTGCCCTCAAAAATACTACAGATCTTGTGAATGCTGTTACAGATTCTCTGCACGTCAGTGTTGATCCGGCATTTCAATGGCCAACATTGCACCGTAAACACTCTCTTAGAAATATAATGCACCTACAACACAGTCGAAATATTCCCCAAAAGCTGCTATACTCTCTTTCCCAAAGAAATGTTATTAGATGGCTATAATAAAAAAGTAAACGATCAGAGCTTGGACGACAGTCTATGCAGAATGTTTTGTGAGAAAGGCAGAGAGAGAGGGACGTTCATAAAAAGTCATCAAGGTCTCCACTGTACACACAACTATACAGGGTAATGACTTCTTGATGTTGACCGAGCACAGCATCTTCTCACATCATTCTCCAGTTCCTGCTCCCTCTCTCTTTCCCCTTCTTCTACAACTCATGGATGCTACAATATATACATCACAGCTTCCCAGGAGCAGGTGGCATAATTCCAGGCATTCCTCCAGACATGCCAGCATTTGGACCCAACAAAATCTATTAAAAGCAGCAAAATTACAAAGGAAATGAGAAATGGATTCATATTTCAATAAAAAAGTACACATAAAACACATGCTTTTAAATATGGTAAACCACAACATCACAAACTTACATTTAAAGCAAAAAAGCAGTTGAAAATAAGACAAAAAATACAGGCACAAGACTGTGTAGGAAAGAATTACAAATCCTGTGAAGCATTGCAAATAATACATACACAAATTAAAAGCAATGGGTAAAAAATGAAATGATTCAAAGATGTTACGTAGGGAGACTGACCCTGTTACAGTCATTCACAGTGCTTTATGGCATTTGCTTTTCATGATTCTCTAATTGGTGGAGATTTCTATTAGGGCTGCACGATTAATCGCATGCGATATTTAACGCGCATCTTGTCAGAAAGCCGGTTCTGTAATCAGCGGTAAATCTCCATCACCTGCGTGCTTTCACATTGAGCAGCATTAACTACACAGAGCCGTTGTTCTCTGAGGAGCTGCGCTAAAAATCGCGCGAATATGAACGTGGTTTAGCGCAGCTCGTCAGTGAACAACGGCTCTGTGTAGTTAATGCTGCTCAATGTGAAAGCACGCAGGTGATGGAGATTTACCGCTGATTACAGAACCGGCTTTCTGACAAGATGCGCGTTAAATATCGCATGCGATTAATCGTGCAGCCCTGATTTCTATGCAGAATCCTGGGTAATGTAGTTTTCCATCAGCAATCCCATTTAAATAATAATAAATTAAAATTCCTCTGATTAACAACCTCGTAGCTCAAAGTTAGTTTAAAGATTTATAAGTTACAGTGAATAAAAACAACAAAAAAAACAATTTCCTTATGGAGAAAATGACTAGGATTACTTCCGGAACCCAACTGTTGAAGTCTATAGCTTTAAATATGACTCATCCAATCTGAATTTAGTGTCAGAACAATATATTTCATTATATCATCAGTACTGTTTTGAGTTTTGTTTCAAACACATTTGTTACATAATGAGATGCTGCTTTTGCAGTGATTCTTTAACACTCTTTAGTTTGTATCTTTTGATATAAAATTACTCATACTGTTATACAAGATTCTCATCATACAGCTCACCTCTATTTAGCGGAGTATGATATTGCAAGGAAAGTGTTTATATTTATGCAGGATGTTTTTGGTGCTACTTACCTGTCTCTGCTGTTGTAGTTGTTGCTGTTCCAGCTGTAACCTCTCAGTCTCAAAGACAACCGGCAGAACCAGAATCATAAAAGAAGTAGTACCGACCCATAGAGCTGAGCGGGAGAAACTACAAGAAAGCACAATATGAAAAAATTGTACTAAAATGTCCAGATTATAAAGAAAAGTACTGTTTTAAGTGGAAGATACAACTGCCAGTACCTCACCTGTAAAGTTTTTTGCCTACAGATAGTGAACACTGTGCAGAAACTTCAGCTGCTGATCGCAGTGATTCTGGAAACATCTCTGTGAGACCCCACAACCTCTCCAACAGTGTTTCATCCAACTGGGAGAGAAGGAAAAAGTAGGAACCATGTCAGAAAATTAACACCACCAGTCATGGGACAAAAGAAACTGCCTTAGTAAAAATGGCTTACTCGGGACTCAATGGAAAACCTCATTCCTCATGTGCAGGTAAGCAGGTAAACTGCATTTGACAGTATTAACTGTGCAATATTAAAATATGATATACTATGTGTATGTGAAAAATTAAGATTGATATTAAAGGACAAACACTAATTATTGCAAGAAATAATAGTAAATTAAAATGAATTATTTATATAAATTGTTAATTATTTAGTAGAAATAATTATTCAAGTGACATTTGTGAAATGCAAAATTAAGATAAAATGTCGTCACTTACGCAGAACAAATCCCTGAATAAAATAAAATCGTGAGGCAAATACACAAACATCTTAAAAAGTAGGCTTTTCTTTTTATGCCAGGTTTGACCAGCTAAATAGCTAATATTGGCTATAAAAGCACCAAACAAGCTAATAGCTTTAGTCTTTTTCCTTACAGTTTCCTTTATCTTCACAATTTCATAAGGTCAAGCAAAACTGCAGAAGCAATCAAGTACCTCTTCATCCTCATCATCGCCCTCGATCTCGTCTTCGGGGGGTCGTGTCTCCCCACGGCCAGAGTCTGGAGAGAGCTCCTGGATAGCAGCCATTTAAAATACGGCGCTAGTCACTTTTACCAATAACGTTATATTATAATTGTGAAAGGACCTCAGTGATGTTTTACAGCTTCACAACCACTTAGAACCAAAGAGCACGCATTGAAACCTGAGGTCACTTTGGTTACATGTGAGACGGATTTACTTCCCCGGTTCCTTGTAAGGAAGCACAAAGACATATTAGGACACCTATCGAAAGGGAGGTCTTACTGCAGCGCATGATTGCGTGCTAGTGGTCGATGAACTAGTGGAAGATTGCTGCTTTTATTACTATGAAGTGGAGGAGGAACTCCAATTACGTACATATTCACGTCACTTCATACCAGAGAGAGAGAGAGAGAGAGAGAGAGAGAGAGAGAGAGAGAGAGAGAGAGAGAATACGGCTACTGTGGGAGTTTCAGACATTGTTTATTTTATTATCATTATTTATTTATTGCCTAGTACTTTTTAGCATGAATACGTGGAACAAGCTCCATGTCTCTCAACTTAGTGAAAGCATGTTTTATTTCTGGTCACAGTTGTTACTGATGGGAAACTATCTGTAGTTAAATGTTGTGTATACTTATGTTACTATCAGGCAATTTTGTGGGAAAAATAAATAAACTTTTTTTTTTTATTGTGTTTCGTTTAGTTTAAGAGTTATTTATTCAGTTACTTATTGAATTAATACTTAATAGTTACTAATTTAAAATAAGGGTCTGTGTTTCCCTAGTGATCACAAATATGCTCAAATACATCTTTGTTTATTTTGATCACAATATATACGAGAAAGAGTGGTCTTAATAGCCTTAAAATATTGAATGTATAAAAAGTATGAGTTGTAGTTTATGCATGCTTTCTTTTATGGAGCTTAGAGACATAATCTTTTCGTGAAATTAAATGTTTTTAAACACTATATTGAACATTTTTAATTTACAAATTCAAAAACATACAATTACATACACAATTAAATATTGGGTGGATACAGGGTGGATTTGTGTAATGTGGAACACTGGCTAATGTGGGACACCTACGCTTCAGTGCATTTATCTCTTCTGTTACCACGTTAAATTGGTGTTGAATTCAAGCAGGGTGTCAATTTATTGAAATAACTTGACTTTCTGGAAGGTATGTCATAAATGCGGCCATGAAAATCATCAAAGAGGAAGCACCTCTTGTGAAGTTTGCACAAAGTTCAGTGACATACGACTTAGACGAAATTAATGTTACATTACAATTTGCTTAACACATGCTCTTGAAAATACATGTTCCATATTCTTACCATGTGCAGAGTATAGAAGTTTAATATCATTTTTAAGACATCCCATGTTCCAAAGTTTTAAAATAGTTTATGAAATTATTTTGCTATCTTTATTAAGTTACATTTTTCACTTCATTACATGGTTATTATTATTGTCGCTATGTTTTTGTAATAAATTCTTTTAAATAGTATATGATTTCTGTTATAGTTGTATTTACCATTCCATATGTACATTCCATATAGGCTACTTTTTAGACGAACTGATGAAGACAGCAAACACACTGTAGGCCTACTAAATTAATGAACCAAACATGGGTATGCACATTTTTAACCAGGAGTGTTAAATTTAAAATCTGCTTTGTATAGTGTCCCTGATTTGTGCTCAAGCTGTCCCACATTAGAAAATCCACAAATTCTTAAACAATAGACATCCATCAGAACACTGATTGTCATTGGATACATTTATACTGGTTATGATCATTTTTATTCATCGAAAATAAAAGGCTGTGTACATTACACCAGCCATGTAAAAATATTCACATTAGTCTACACTTTCATTAAACTTGACAACTACGTGTAAAATACATAATAAACTCGTTTTAGACCATATACAATCAAATATAAATGTCGATGGGATTAAATGGGTTAATAAAAAGAAGTTTCACAAGGTTGTTGACTGATAATTTTTGTGTGTGCTGAGGTCCCGCCCTCATTCTTAAAGCCTCGAGTCATCGTGTGTGTGTTTTTTATGAATGAACGGATCCAGCCCGCTGATGGTGGACTGATTCCGGGAAAAAAGGCGTTTAGCTTTCTAGTCCGTCTAAACACGGGCCGTGCTGCGATAACGTATGTCAGTCGAAATACCGAACCAGCGGTGAAAATCGTGGACTGATCCGTATTCAGCTTCGTGTGAAACCACCAAAGAGGAGAAATCAACACCAGGCAAGATTTTCTATTTTTTCTCCTTTCGACATTTGTTTACACTAAGGAAACGGAGGGGTGTTAGCAAATCCGCTGTAACGTTACATGCACCCAGTGTTTGTTTTAACGTAATACCCACTACTGATACTGTTATGGTTTAGATTTTTATATTAACCTATCATTTAGAGTCGTATTTTATACATTTTTGATAGTATTAGTCTTCATGAGCGCGAATAGCATGTTTTTATCACGATGTTAGGTGTAGCAACAAGCTAACGCGTAATAAGGAAATAGCTGCTTAGATGTTGCCGGTTCAGACCATGGTTCAGACAGTTAAAATATATATTTGTATTCAGCGTAACTGTGTGTATTATATTCAGAACTACTCAAAACGTGTAAGTTGTTTTCGATGAGAAACGACTAGTCAGCAAAATCTTGGTTTGATTTGAACTAGTAGTATCTTACGTAATAAACGGGTTCTTACGTTGTTATAATCCTTTATTATGTTTTATTCATAATTATAAGTTATATTTGAATTTTTTTTATTAAATTGTCGCTTTGTAAGTAACGCAATACTTAAGGAGCATGTTAACCTCAAGACGTTTCGGGAAAAATGACAGCCCAAGACCTGTGTTGTTGTTGTTTACTAGGAGTTTTATAAACTGTTTATAAGTGAGTGGTAATATTTGTTGTGACTAAGTGACTGGGAATTTTATAAATGATGTAAAACGCAAAATGCGAAAGGAAAGTAAGGAGCTGCTGTGAAGTCAGTAATGGAGAACTTGTGCTGAATCACTGTGACTCTGTGGAAAAGCGTAGTCGGTTATTTGAGGCAGCAGCTCGCGGATGATAGGCGCACTTCCCACGCACGACGGGAAACTCATGGTCAGCAGCGTTCACTTCTTCATCTGGACTTTGACCAGTCATGATTCACTGTCAAGAAAAAAAGTGCTACTCTTTGGATACGGGAAGCCTAGATTTAGAAAAATGAAAATAAGATCTGGAGGTTTGTCTTTAAATGGTCTAACAGATTGAGTGTTCACGAGCTGACCACACAAACCACATTATATATTTATATAAGGATAGTTCCTGTCTTCTGTCTTCCTTATTATGTGCTAAAATCCATCACCCAGCTATGATGCCATACACCTGTTCATAGTAGTCAACCGATGTCTTTTAATGCTTGATCCCCTGGTGGCCGATATAAAATTTATATTTTTGAATCTGTAAAATAAACATATATACTTCAGATGGCAATCGATTCTGTAATCCTATAGAATTTTTCAGAAAAAAAAAAAATCTAGGCTGATGATTAAAAATGGCAACTATATGCAGATATATGGGCCGATATCATCAACACGGCGCATCTCGCATAGCATATGGTTATTTCTGTTGTATAACATCATACTGTTATTATGTCAGGGTTCTATGCCTTCTAGTGCAAGGTGTCACTTGGCAAAACATTTTAATTAAAATGTTGAGTCCATAATATTTTTATTATGCTTTGACTATTTAATAAAAGCAAGGCACTCAAAATTTTGCAGTATTGTGAATATAGTTGTTTCGCTGAGTCAAGCAGCATAACAACGGCCTCTAGCTTTGACTATATTCACAATATAGTGTGACTTTATTCCATGTATTCCATTTTCACTTAATCGGTGTATTTGACATTTACAGGTTTCAGGGATACATAAATACAGACAATGACTTCAGACGGCAGAGCCAGTAAAGCCCTGAAGGTAAAGATCATTTTACAGAAAACACTTGTGAATTTTGTCACATTCTGTAAATTGTAATTATTACAAAAATATACTGTAAAAAATGCTGGAGTTAAACCTGTTAATTGGCTAACTGTAGCCTAAGTTACCTTACCGTATACAATAAATGAGAAACAGTGAATGGGGTATAACATCACTTTATGTAAGTTTACTGTAAAATACTGTCAAATTTATGGTATAGCTATTCACTTGTCAAAACTATGAATTGCCACAATTTATAGAAAAAAAAGGACATTCCCAGACGTCACATTGTGACATCAACATCACAGTTGTATTTAATTATTATTTCTTTCTTCTCATTTGTGTTATCAGTTATGCATTAGGCTACTTTTCTGTTATTTAGTTAGTGTTTATTGTATTATTTTAGTCTTGTGTGTTACTCTGATGGCATTTTGTCTTTGTGTATGGCCCTGTGAACTGTTTATATAAGGAGTTTTGGTCAGGTTTTATGGACAGGCCACTTATGATGAACTCTGATTCATCATGTGGCTTTCTATTTTACCATCTCTATTATTATGTTGGCTGTGTCAGCATATTTTTGTATAATAACATTATAGCATTTAAATAAGCTGAAAACTACACAGGCACCAATATTCCACCTGGTAATTCCTGAAACATTTTTACCATATTTTTTAGGGCGAATTTTCTGACTACCATAGTTTCCGTTTTTACAGTAAAAAAACTAAATATTTTTTTACAATCCAAATAATGTCCTATTATTTCAGGTGAAGAGGGAATGCGGGGAGAACGTCCCAGTGCTGAGCGACAGTGAGCTCATGTCGCTGTCGGTGCGCGAGCTCAACATGCACTTGCGCGGTTTGTCACGCGAGGAAGTGCAGAAGCTGAAGCAGAGGCGACGCACGTTGAAAAACCGCGGCTACGCGGCGAGCTGCCGGGTGAAGCGCGTGTCCCAGCGCGAGGCCCTGGAGCAGCAGAAGAAGGAGCTGCAGCGGGAGGTGGAGCGGCTGGGGTCTGAGAACGCAGGCATGCGGCGGGAGCTGGAAGGGCTGGGTGCCCGTCTCGCTGCCCTGCAGCGCTTTGCCAGAGGTCTGGAATCCGGAGGAGGCAGTCTGCTGGCCACCACACCCCGTCTGAACACAGCCTCCGTCATTACCATAGTGAAGACACCGCAGCAGGTGCACACCCCTAGAGAGCAAGGAGCATCCTAGGGCTCCACATGGATACGCAGACACACATAGGTACACAGTATGATCGCACAGACAGACAGACCGACCACGTATACTCACATATACAGGAAGAAAAACAAGTACCAGTTGGGAATTACAGTTTCACTTACATATATAAACACACACAGGCTGTATATACAGTCTTATAAATGTCCAAGAATAATCTCAGTACTGTTGTTGTGGCCTCGAATATCATGACAAGTGTATAAGTCTGCACTTATAAAGCTATTGCTAATGATAGCGTTATTGCTATTTATGCCCATTACTGTGCTTTCTGGATGGTGATATATGTTTAAAAAAATGTGTCCTAACAACTTGTCTTCATGCGGGACCACCAACATTTCAGAAGCTGGTTAGTTTTGCTGGAGTATCTCCATGGTATTACTGAGTCATGGGACAAGAGAACGTGCAGATCTATGGATACATGCCATTTATATATTTTAATGTTTGTATAAAAGACAAATGTTCAACAACAGACATGAAAGCTATTTTATTTGTGTTCGAAACAAGATGTTTGAAGGTAATTTGTGCTGTGATTGGTCTAAATACTACTTCTGATCGACTAGTTTGGGGTCATTGTTTGAATTATTGTGTGTTTTTTGTAATGTTTACTTGTTGTAATGAGTTAGTAGTTTAGTAATGGTAAAGTATACAGCCTTATTACTTGTAATATGATTCAGTATGTGCGAGGGTCATATTTGTACTAATATTAGAGCGAATTTTTTGTAGTGGTATTTTTGTATTTAAAACCAAGACCATATATATTATTTGCTATTTATGATTAAAAAACGTATCTGAATATTTTGGACAGCTGGAATATTTAAAAAAATACCCTTCAAGGGAAAAAAGTGAGGAAGGGGAATCTGAGGAAGATGTGAAAATAGAGGACAAAGGGGAAGAGTGCAGCCAGAAGTGAGCACTTGCGGCTCACACGGGAGGGAAAACAGGAGGATAAGAAAGTGACAGAAGGAAAGCGAAAGACAAAAATGATATCACATGTACGTCACATCAACCCGTGGTCGTCAGGATGACTTCCGACTACAAGCCGGGTTAACTCCAGTGATGAGAGTTATACTGTATGATCAGGTAACGATCGGCCATGTTAAACGTGGAGATCTCTGGTGATTTTTTTTATTGTGTAGTTAGCAATGTCGTCATCAGTACTGAAAATCTAACCTGGTAATATCATGCCCATGATATCTGTGCTTCAGAACAATGTGACGAATGTTTTGTAAGAGGGGAGAGCTCAAAAAAAACAACTGATGTTTGTATTTATTATCTGTATTTTTCTATGGTAAATTCATTGTCTATTTTATATCATTTAATTGAAATAAATGTTGTATATATTGTATACAGAAATATGTGTATTCACGGAGTAAAAAAAAAAAAAACACTATTGCACAAACATATACAGACAAAATTCTTTATTGTTTCCTAGGCCAGAGCATCAAGGGAAAAATAGAAGCTAAATCTCTGACATAGTAATACATAATGCTCTGTTTAAAATAACATGACAGTACAAAGAACGTCTTAGTGTAACTTCAAAATGTTTCCACAAAATATATATATATATATATTTTTTTTTTAAACGTAACAGTGCTTCCTATGTTACTTTAAACCACTCTCTGAATAACAACATACAGAAATAGCTTGCCAAAATGTTCTAGAATATTCGGATTTATCCTATATATACAAAACTGCTTAGTGCAAGTTACAACAACGTCTATATTATTAAAAGAAATCCTCCCCTTATAAAGAATACACTGCAAAAACACTAACATAACAACTATAAGCAGGTACCATACATACTCGTACTTGGTTCCAGCTGCTTTGTGTTTATACTGGCCTCTATTGTACCAATAAAAGCATAGGACAGTTAATAAGTAACTCCAAAGATGCTACCTAACCAACCGCAAGCTTCAAGCTTTTGTCATCAAGGGCCTAGTGCTATCTAAAGAGGTAAAGCGCAAATGGCAGATGCTTCTGAAGAATGGGAGAGACTTTGGTGTGGCTCTCAAAGGATCGGTGATAACAGGCGTGTCCCATAAAGATAAAGGGTGCGAACTGAGATATGCCTCCCTCTAGTGGGATATCTAGAAACAATACAGTACCCAGTAAAAGGATAGCTCACCAAAACTGAAAATTGTGTCATTTACTCACCCTCATGTTTGTTCAAACCTGTATGATTTACTTTCAGTAGAAAACTAAAGAAGGTATTCTGAAGTATGCCTTTGTGTTTCTTTTTGTCCATAATATTAAAAGTTCAATGTTGATGTTAATTTCATTTGTGTGTCTGTGTTTAGCAGAAGAAACAAAAGTTTTAGAATGACATGAAGGTGAATAAATGATGACAACTATCATTTTTGGGTGAACTGTCCCTTTAAATTTTCAAATGATATAAATTTAGCATTTCCATCAGACAACAGAATACGGATAAACTGATGGTACTTGACCATTCTTTCTCAGTGAAAGTATAGCATACACTAAGAAGCGTAACCTAAATCTATTTTTTAAACCGCTCTGCTAACCTAGATAGATGCTTTTTCCTGCAGTGGTCCAGGACGGTCACACTTTTATGAAAGCTTGTGCAAATCTGCACCAGGCGACTAATGTTCCAATTACAGCTTTATAATCCAGACCGCCTTAATCTGTAATCTAATCGTGGACCATCAACCTCTCCCCGTCCCTTGATTCATCCGTCAAAACAATAACAGCTGGTACTCTCTCTACCGTCATTGCGCTCTCTCGTTCACAGCCGTACCCGCCCTTTAAATCACTGTGGAAGCTATAAACACTGTTGAAACAGAAGCAAAGGTGCACTTGAACTTGTAAATCAAAAATGGAACATTCCCACCGAACGGGGGCCTTCCAATACACTGCTCTTTAGAAATATGCTGGGATGTCCAAACACCCCCTATGTGAAACTACAAGCATAAAAAAATACATCAATCCAAACGCTGAAGTGTCAGACCACGTGGGTTTTCAAAATTTGGCTAAAAGTATAAATGAATGTATTATTCAGTTCTCTGTATAAACATCAACATCAGACAAAAGCGCATCAAGATTTCTTTTAAAGACAACTAAGCAAGTATAAGCAGCTTTCTACTGCACTAGAACGTAACTACTTGCTTAAGATGGTCCTTTAATAACCTGTTCCTATGTTAACCTCATCATTACACTACCGCAGCAGTAAACGGTCCCTTACGGAGTACCTTTGCTCAGGACGACAGGCGAGCGAGTTAAAACTCATCATCGGAGCTAAGCAGCAGGGTTTTCTCATTGTCCCGGGCGCTCACGCAGCTGTGATTGCGGGATATGGGCGGTGCGGTGACCCCCTGCTCCAGGGTGGACTGCTGGGTGTACTGTTGGTAGGCTGGGGAGAAATTGTGGATGGCATCCTGAACCATGTCTCCAGGGTTCATGGTCTCCTTTAAGCTGCTGGAGATGCTCTTCATGGGGGCACAGCGACCTTGAGAAGAACGGAGAACTTAATTAGAGATGGATGATGGCATGAGAGAAGAGACGTTTTAGAAAAAACACAAGATTGACTTGTCAGTTTTGGGTGAACTATCCCTTTAAGAGTCCACTGTCCCTACAGTTTCAATTAGAGAGGAGATGTGGTTTAAGATCAGGAACTGTAGCCTACCGTACTGTCCATATGTAGGAACGGGGCCTTTAGAGTGCAGCATGAAAAGGAGAAACAAAGAAAAGATGGAAAGATGGAAAGGGGCAGAAGGGTGGATGTGGTGCGTGGGATGACCAAATAAAATGAGAAATTGAAAGCAAGATGTGGAAAGATAAACAATAAAAAGCATTGAGAGAATAGATAAGAATGAATGGATTGAGGAATGAATGATTTACAGAAGAAAAGCAGAAGAAAAGAGAAAGTCAGCCATGACTTCTGAGCCATTATTATTGTGACAAAATGTTGAGAGAATGACTGTTCTTGAAATCTCAATAAAACATGCCTCAATTAGGGAAAAATAAGTACAGCAGCAGTTTTAACAAAGTGACATGACATCTGACGCACATGCTCAGTGACACTTCCGGTTTTCAGTCAATGGACATTGTTGTGGACCCCCGTGAAGTTGGCACCCCATAAAAAGAAATAATCACCCAAACTATCTCCACCCCAGTTCGTCTAAATCGCACAAAACTGGTGTCATTCGTTTGTGCTCAATTTGTGCCGGTTTGTGCTGTTGAAATGAACATCAAATATATTTTCCCTTCATCATAGAAATAACAAAAATATAGAATATAATGTAATAATATAACAGAATATAAAGAAATAACATGCTGCCTTGAAATTTAAGCTTAGTCAACTTGAAATATGAAGTTAGTGAAAACTTGGACCTGACTAAACGTAAAATTTTAAGGCAGCACGAACACTAATTTTTATTTATTTATAAACTCTGCGGCTGCGCTAAACGGGGTGGAGAGTAAAGTTCCCGTTATATTTAAGAAGAGGTCATGGTTACATTGTTTATTTTAACGGCACAAATCAGCACTGATCGAGCACAAATGAACGGCACCGGTTTGGAGGGATTTGGACAGCATGGGGTGGAGAGTGACTTCACTGGCCCGTTTTGTATTTGTTATTTCTGAGGACGGGAAATAGATACAATGTAAATTTGAACGGCACAAACCAGCACAAATCGAGCACAAACGAACGGCACCGGTTTGGAGAGATTAGAAAGGCAGGGGGTGGAGAGTGACGTCACTGGCCAGAATTGTTTTTGTTATTTCTATGATGAAGGGAAAATATATTTGATGTTCATTTCAACAGCACAAACTGGCAAAAAAAAAAGCACAAACGAATGACACCAGTTTTGTGCGATTTAGACGAACTGGGCTGGAGAGTGACGTCACAGCTCCCGAAAATATTTTGGTTATATATCTAAGGAAGCGATTTAGACGAACTGGGGTGGAGAGTGACGTCACAGCTCCCGAAAATATTTTGGTTATATCTAAGGAAGGAAAATAGATACAGTGTTTGTTTTAAAGGCACAAACGGGCACAAACGAACTGCGCTGGTTTGTAGTGATTTGGGCAACATGGGGTGGAGAGTGACGTCACACGGTCAAAAAAATAATGTTTAATATCTCAAACACCAAACCAGCACAAACGTTTGTTTTTGCGGCACAAATCAACACAAACGTAGCACAAACGAATGGCATAGTTTTGGTGATTATTTCTTTTTATGGGGTGCCAACTTCACGGAGGTTTGTTGTGGTTGCAACAAAGTGGTTGCCAAGCAACAGACAAACGTAAACAAAGGTGTATGTTTGTAGAGTAATTTACAACAGCTTCGAACGTGGCTCAGCCAATCAGAATCAAGGACCGGAACTATCCGTTTTATAATGTATGTTTGACAGCAACATACTGTTAATTAATTAAATATAATTCTGCTGTTAAGTGTGTGTATTACGCAATCTACATTATGCAGCGGCACCCAGCGGCAGGTGTCAGTCACTACCGAAGGTGCCACACAGCGGCACGCACCGCGGCAATGTCAGTGACACAGGACGCAGTCCATTGACATGTGTCACAGGCCACTGAAAACTGGAAGTGTCACTGAGCATAGCGGCATGTGCCAATGGCATCTGTGCGTCAGATGTCATGTCACTTTATGTTAAAACTGCCTCTCAATAAGTAAGTAAGGGGTCAGTAAGTTTTTTTTAACTTTTGAAATAAATACTTTTATTCAGCAAGGATGGATTAAATTAATCAAAAGATATTGAAGTATTTATAATGTTAGTTAAAATACATATATTTCAAATAAATGTTCTACTCATCAAAAGATCCAAAGAAAAAAAAAACCCTGTGAAAAATGATCATGTGACACTGAAGACTGGAGTAATGGCTGCTGAAAATTCAGTTTTGCCATCACAGGAATAAATTACATTTTAAAATATATTAAAACAGAAAAGGGTTATTTTTAATTGTAAAAATATTTCATAATATTACTGTTTTTAACTGTAATTTTTTGATCAAATAAATGCAACCTTCTTTCCAAAACATTTTTAAAAAATCTTACCAACCCCAAACTTTTAACTGTAGTGTAAACTACTCTTTTACACTGTTTTACACATATTACAGGAAAAAAAACATGCCATTTGTTCACGAACAAAGGAACAAAGGTGTAGAGCTCACCAAGGGAATCCAGTCTTTTGTCCATGTAGACCTTGTAGGTAAACGCATGTCGCAGGGCCAAGGCGGCAAAGAACATCTCGATGCAAATGATGAAGTTCTGGTATCCAGCTGCAACAGTTCCCTCGCCGACAGAAACCTCAGGAGAGCTGATCTGAGGAATCGCACCACATTTCTCCAAGATGGCCAGCAGCATGCCTGTAAGACCAGCGAGATCACAGGTTACTGTGTCAATATGAATGTGCATTCACAATTCCAATCCATTTCACAGAATACTCAACAAGAAGAAAATTAGGACTTGGTTTTATCCATAAAGAACTGACATCACATACAGAAGCAAAAACAATAATTGGGCAACATAAAGGCCTACTGACGTCAACAGAGTTATTTGAGGGCTGGAGCAGGTTTTGATAAAAATAATATGAAGATTTTTTTTTGTTTTTAGAATAATGTAGACTGATAAAATGTCCACTATAAGATTCATATGACCATTTATTGTAAATGGGGTCAATTTTGATTTCATGTTGACTTTAGTATTTCTATAGCAGTAGATCTGACCTTGCCAGAAGGAGAGGAAGATGACTGATTTGACCATGAAGAACTTGAGCATGGGCCTGTAGGGGCTGAGGAGGTCTCGGGTGGCGAAGTAGAACAAGAAAAGGGCGTAGAGAGACAGGCTGACGGAGATATTGTAGATGATGGTCACATACAGGTAACCACTAGCGACACTGTGGGATCAGAAACAAAATTCTAAAATAAAAAATTCCGTTTTGAAATGTGAAATCTTGAGTATTAGGGAAAATAGTCACAGATCAGACATCACACGAGAAGCACATACTTGAAGTCCCCATCACGGTATTTCCCAAAGGCCTGCAGGATGACTGTAATCATGGCCATCAGGGGTTTTACCACACAGAACTGTAAAGTGGCCTGTAAAATGAATTAATGAACAAATTACTCAAAAAAAAATATCTGAAGACAAAAAGATAAATGGGAACAAGGATTTCGGAAAGTGTTCAATATGCAAACCTGTTTGCAAAATCGAAGGAAGCCAATGGAGTAGGTCTTGCCCCAAAGACAACATGTTCCATATATACAGCTGGACCTGCAGCAAAATGAAAACAAGATTGCTTTCACATAAATATGTTAAGCTATTACTTAACCTAGGGTACGTTTACACTTGCAGTTCAGTTATCTTGGTTCTTTTGGCCCGAACCATAAAAGAAAATTATATATTTAATCCCGATTTACTTAGCGTTCACACTGTCATTTTTAACACCGAACCTAAAGATGCAAGACAACAGGCATAAGGATAAGGTTGCAACCTGATTGGTCAACTTTCATGACTTTTATTAACAAACATCCAAAACTGCTGTGTTCTGGGCTAAGTGTGCTCGTTTTATGTGTGTACATGCAATAATTTTTTTTAATTTAGCTGATAAAGAGTTTCTAAAATATGTAAAAGAGTCAAAACAGTGGCAGGAGTTTGAATGGCAGTGTTCGCACTTATTCAAATGAGCCGCACTAACAGAGCAATCGCACTACATTTCATTTGAATCAAACCAAACCTGCCAAGTGTAAACACGCACTTAACAAACACACCTGGAGTCTCATTAAACATCAATAAGAGCATTGATCTGAGGCATGCTTTAAAAAGTTCTCACACAACAGTATAAGTGGAAATGGAATATGACACTCACTCAATGGGTTTTCCTCTGATCTCAGCCATGATAGCACTCTCTCCTCCAAGGTATTCATAACACAGGCTCAAGAAGTTATAAATCACAAATGCTGCAAAAAAGATGGATTGAATTAGCACTGAAATTATATCTTTATTTTACATGAGAGATTCAAGTCTGTTGATTACTTTCGAGTCTTCTCAGAAAATAGTTTAATAGTTCAGTAGTTTAATCTCATACTGTGGCACTGGCAGTCAAACACAGCAGACCTTTCTGACTAAATCCCATCATCAGTGTTTCACCAAACACCAACAAAAGACTTTTGCTAAACAATGCAGTGGTGCACGGCAAAACATCCCTTGTGATGGTCTGGCCATGCCACGAATAAAAGAATTAAAGTACCAGAATCTTTCATCCTTTGAGCACACCATGTGCTTTTCTACACCAAAGATTATAGGACGCTCACAAAAATGACATAGATTTTTAACAGTCTTGTTATTTTTACCATTCATTTTCTCCATTAGGATTTCAGAGACTTCTTCAATTAAGAGTTCTAAAGCATGAACCAAACCGACCAGATCCAAGATTAATCACAAAATAACAAACTTTGATTTGAAGTAATAAAGTTCACTACCATTCAAAAGTTTGGGATCTGTAAGGTTTTTGAAATAATTCTCTTATGGTCACCAAGGTTGAATTTATTTATTTATTATTATTATTATTTTTAAAGATTTTTTATGGGCTTTTTATGCCTTTATTTGGACAAGACAGTATAGAGTAGACAGGAAAGCATTGTGTAGAGAGAGAGGGGGTACGCTGTTTACGCTTTGATCTGAACGTAAACAACATATCCGCGTGATGCGGCTGACACAGAACAGCATACGTTGTTTTCGTTCAGATCAAAGCACGCACATTCGTCGTGATACTCTCCAAAATGGCGCCAGGGTGATGCGGAGGAGACAAATTGTTGAATAAAGTCCTTATTTTTGTTTTCTTTGCGCACAAAAAGTATTCTCATAGTTTCGTAAAATTACGGTTGAAGCACTGATGTCCTTGCTACGTTTCTGGACCTTGATCGTGGTAATTACATTGCTGTCTATGCAGGGTCAGAGAGCTCTCATAATTCATCAAAAATATCTTAAAGGGGTCATATGATGTTGCTAAAAAGAACATTATTTGGTGTAATGAAATGTGTTTATGCAGTTTAAGGTTGAATTTTCATTTTTGGGTGAACTATCCCTTTAAAGAAACTGTTTACTATTTGAATATAGTTTAAAATGTATTATATTACTGTGTACATTTATTTTAAATAGAATTATATTACATTATATTACAACATTAAAAATTTTGTCAAAAAATTCTGTCAATTTTGATCGGTCTGAACAAAAGTATACATTTCCTTTAAAAAAGGTCACACTTTATATTAAGTGGCCTTAACTACTATGCACTTACATCAATGTACTTATTGTGTTCATATTGTATTGCAAAACACTTTTGCTGCTATTGAGGTGGGATACAGGTAAGGTTAGGGTCAGGTTTGGTGGTATGGGTAGGTTTAAGGGTGGGTTAAGGTGTAAGGGATGGCTCAACAGTGTAATTACATATGTAATTACATGCAGGTATTTTTAAAAATATAAGCACAATGTAAAAGCACGTATGTACACAATAAGTGCATACAATCAAATTATTCATTTAAATGCAAGTACATAGTAGTTAAGGCCACTTAATATAAAGTGGGACCAAAAAGAATAACCTAACCAGCTACTATTAGCTATATTTTTAATGTATAATCATTTTTTTTGTGGTTTTCATAATCAAGTGTGGATCAAATTCACAAAAGTACTGTTATGAAACATTCCTATGTTATAATCTTAAATCTGTATCTTTATGTAGAAAATGAATGGGATTTTTACTTCCAGAACTGTTGCACTCTATTAAATCATGCAAAACAGTATGAAACTTGGCTGTGAGAGTCCAGTAGATCATTTGTAGATAATTGCGCTTATGAAGCAACTGAACTGTGCCAATATTCACAGCATCCCCAGCGGGTGTTAATTTGTCCTTTTCCCTTGCTCTGTGGAGCAGTGTATGTGTGACAGTGGAGGCTGGAGCTCAGCTCTATATATAGCATGTGCACCCTCCAGCCACAGCTGCTCTTCACTGTTTGAGTCGGGAGACAAGGTCTAGTGAGTGTGAAGAGTTTACCAAACCCTCCCTTCCCTCAAAACACATGGAAGCCTTAATACACCCAATTAAAAGAAATCAAAACGATCCAAACATATATCTGTGAATGAAACATTGTACCACTTGCTCTTTACAACCAAGCAAGAACTAAAATGAATTAATCATTTAAAAACCTACCGATTTGAATATTGCTATGGCACAGTACCAGTGTTATTTTAAGCATCCCTGAAATACTATTATAGTGTTGTTAAGATTTTGAATTAGATTTAATTTTTTTATTTTAATTTTAGTTTTTTTAGTACAATTTTAGTAATTGTGCTGCATGGTTGACATTTTTATTCGTTTTCTATATAGTTTAGGTTTATTTCGTTTTAGTTATTTTAGTAGTTACAAAAATGAGAAATTTTGCATTGGAAACCAGTTGGAATAATATTCAGTTTAAAATGTAGTTAAAATTTACGTTTATGTTTTTTTATATATTTTATTTCAGCTAAATGTTTAAGTAATGAAAATGTTTTTAGTTTTAGTTTTAGTCAACAATAACAACCCTGCACTGTACTAGTCTGGTGTCAAACGAGCACCTGGTTTATTAGTTTATCCATGTGCATCTGCTCCACTGATGTGCGATAAACACGGTTACTACGCAACAATCGCTTCTGGAAATCCCAGTTGACTACGGATCCAGAGAGCCTCTCAGGCCGCATAGGTGTCGTGTTTAAAGCTCCATGCGCAAAAACAGCTTAAAAAAAAGGCCTACCCTCATAGCAATCCCTGACAGTGTCGAAGTACACATAGTACTGGTCGTTTGTAAAGAAGAGAAGGCTGAGCCAGGAGTCAAAGGCGTAGATGGGTACGATGAAAAGGATGCGCACTATGTGCCTCTGCTCCTTGGGAGAGCTGTAGTAACGCAAATGCATGTAGATCTGCAAAAAATTGAAACACATTGAAATACACTGACTGAGTTTCAAATCTCAGGCCCAGCTGGTTAAAGTGTTGTTTACCTGGTGGCAGGTGAGTAGAAGTGCTGTCCACACAAAGAAGCCTGACACTGCCTGGGCTGTGGTTGTCATGAGGAAAATGGGCTGCTCTGGAGTGAGCAGAGGAGCTTCTGGTAACCAGGAGATGTTGGACCCAGTAGGAGCCATTGTGGCTAGTGAACCAGGAGCCATCCCGACAACTTCCTCCCCAAAATGATCGGACAATGGCACGTCACGTCTCAAAAGCTGTGGCGATAGAGATTGGATGTTAAAATCAGTGGGAATCAAACATGCTGAAGAAGGGCGTGTAAAGTAGAAAAGTGATGTACTGGAACAATATTGAGTTTAAAAATGCCATGAAAATGAATCAGAGGACAGGAAAGAGGAGTGTACAACAATATGACATCACCATGAATCATTTCACAGTAATATGGTGCAAGATAATGTGGGCAAGCAAAGAAATGAAACAAAAAATCAGCCAGATATTAAAGACGCAATATAACGGAAGTAGAAACAGATCTTTTCTCGATATGGTGATGTAGCCTACATCCGAGTGAAATGGGTTATCAAAAAAAACAGTAGGGTGGGGACTTGGCTCTAACCATCATTTGTTGGTTGGATGGAGGCAAATCAGAATGTGAACTTGAGGTCAACTGTAAGAAATGGAAAGTGTTTAAGTGGACAAAACAATTGTAGAAGTCTGGCATGCGTCACTAGCGAGAAGGCTATGGTTTCAATGGAAGACTGAATTATAATATTTTGATTAAAAATTACAAGGTAAACTTTTCATGAAACATAAGAATGGATGATTTGTTCGCCATAAAGTCAATAATATGCATTAGGGAATAGATAGGGTGAATTTTCATTTCATGCTTTAATGAAATGGCATGAACATTTTTATCTAACAATTTCCTATAATGATTTCCACTGTATGAAGACTAGTTGCACATCTGTTTCAGAAAAAACCCTAAAATGCTTAAAAATTAAAAAGTGTGGCAGTATTCAGACATGAAAAATGGTTTCACCACTATACATAAGAACTTACTGTAACCTAAAACAGGTCAAGGACAAATTAGGTTTGCAGAAAGTGGGTTTAATTTTTGTATTTACAAATTATGAAGAACAGGAAACTGTGTTTATCCATATGTGTGTGTATCTCACATCTTAGTAAATGTGGCTATCTTCATTGTTTACACCAACTTAAAGCTAACTTCGTAATTCTTTTTGTTATCTGATACTTTATTGTTTTGTCATATTTACTTCACTCTAATGTTGTTCAAACCTGTATGACGTTCTTTACTTTTGTGTTTTCTGGAACACAAAAGTAGATGTTATAACATTCCGAGTTGATCGTGTTCATTGTACTGAAGAAAAGACAATGAAAGTCAACAATGACTGGTGAGAAAAAAAAAAGTCATACACGTTTGAATCAACATGAGGGTGAGTAAATTACACAATTTTAATTATTGGGTAAACCGTAAATCACATGTTGAATGCATGCAGAGTTTACTTTTTGTGTTATATGTTGACCTTATTTGGAAGAGCATCGTAAATTTAGTCGAGTCACATAACGTTAGCTGAAGTTCGCCCTAAAATTAGTAAGGAAAAGTATCTACAAAGTAGAAAAACGGGCAACTTACCAATAACATAAACGCAGATTTAAAACCATTCGTCGTGCACAAAGGAAAACAAATGAGAAGCAATTCGGCCTTAATTCTTCAAAGCCATCGCTGCTGCCCGTCATCCATGTTTATATTCCAGCGCCGTTGATCTCTGCTGGAAAATCTGCGCTCCGTCCTTTTTTATTTGTTCCCATGTAGTAATTCACCACGTCTTTGGACCGTTTACAGTGCGACTGTTCTAAAGGATTTTACCTACAATAGTAGTTGGATTGCCGTTGAAAGGCAGTTCCTTCCCTCCCAACTCCCCTTGCTGTTCAATAAAATCTCTTGCGGATTAGTTTAACGGGCATAAAAGGGGAAAGCGGCTGTGAAGTCTGCTACAACAACACGCGGCTTTTTTCTTTTTTTTTCTAAAATGGACTGTAGCTTTAGAAACTTCAAAATAAAAGTCATTGCTCAGTGACGCAATTTGCAGTAAATAATGCATTTTTAAGAATTACGTAATACTGTTTATTGTGCACCAATGTATTTAGAAATATAAATTGGAATAAAACTTGGCGTATTTGTGAAATATGCTGTTTAAATAATAAAGTAAAAGAGGTTACATTTAAAATTTTACATGGTATATATCCAGCTAAAAGTGTGCTAGAGAGATTTAATTTGGATATTGATTATTCCTGTGATTTTTGTTCAATGGAAAAGGAGTCTTTTGTCCATCTGTTTTGTAATTGTGTATACACAAGGATTTTCTGGGTGGATATGGAACATTTAATTAGAAGGAAAACAAATATTATATTATATTCAAGTTAAATAATTTTGATATATGTATTATTCCAATTAAAGTAATAATACAAATTTTACTTTACTTGTACAACTTTTTATTATTCTGGGAAATTTTCATATACATAAGAAGAAATGGTCAGGATCCAAGCCAAATTTCATTCATTTTCTTCAGGAAACAAAGGACTACTGCACCAGTTTGGACATTGGAACACTGTTAATAAAAAAGCAAAGAAGACTTGTAATATTTATCACGAATATACAATTTTTGAATAATGAATCAATTGTTTATACACTCTGGCATGTTTTATGTATATTTTTGTATACTGTTGTATATTTTGTTCTGGTCAATAAAAAAAAAGAATTATGTAATACTGAACGTAAAATAAATACTTCGTATTGTTTAATAAAAGTACTTACTCATTTAATCCAAATTTATTCCCAAATGAATGAGCTCATGTACATTATGCCTTGGATAAAGCATGCATATGTATGTTTTCATTTTACTTTAACTTCGTTTCATACTTTCATTTAGTGCAATAACGCTTTGAAATAGTTTTATAATGTGAATCAATTCAGTTACTTATTCAAAATGTGTCGGTTTCTCCACTTTTCACACGTTTACATACATATAAAGTGTTACATACCACTTTTTTGTTTACGTGTATTTTGATCTTGTTTTATAAGACAACCAACGCAATTTTAATAATCCATTAATAATCCTTTCAGAGGGGTAAACTGGAATTAAACAGCTCTCCTTACTTTTTACACGAGCTTTTTTAAAGAAGTGAAATAAGTTCGCAAGGTTCAGCAAGCTGAAACAGTCATACTTTTGATATGTGTGTTTATTTATAAATGAGGTTGTCATGGCTAATGTCAATGCAGGAGTCTTAATATCAAATTACACCACATTGTTCAGCTGTATAATTGTAAGAGTGGAATTCAGGCATTTAATAATGCTCAAACTGATCTTTAGGTTAGTTCACTACAGCCTCAATCAATATCTCCAACTGTCATCTGTTCAATGTACAATCTTGACACATCCATTCAGTGATGTCTACAGCTCAAACACCAGTTTGACTGGAAACAACATTCTTGGAAATTCTTAACTTTTGCATATTTAATACTTAACATGGAAAAGATGGTTCCACAAAACCTCATACATCAGTAAGGTGTCAACATACAACACTTTTTGTGCAAGGGATACATTTGTTACACTCTATCAATATTCAATTTTAACTTTACAGTCCAACAAGCAAGTCCTTTTTTCCCCGGCATTTCAGACAAAACAGAGAACAACCAGAACCTTCATCAGGTCGCAGGTAAAAATTATCTTTTCCACTTCCACCGTTTGAGTCTTGTGATCCTCATTAAACTCTATCTATCCACTGTCCACATGCGTCTGTATCATCGATGTCTCATTCAAACAGCAACAACCTGCAGTGCGTGAGGACGGGGGAGCACTTTGTCATTACAAAAATGTGGTTCCTTTCTTTCTGCTTCTTGCTTCTGTCACACTCCCATTTTACATAGAAAGATGAATATAAATGCTTTAGGGGAGTTGTCTCTTGTAATCCTGAAAAATAATGTAAACACACTTTAGCAACAAGTTAATTTTATTAGAATTTCGGGGAAAAAATGACTTTTGAAATACTGATCCCAGTATAGTGGTTGAGTCAATGACAAATAAGCAGAAAAATTTGGAGATTTTTTAATGTTTTTGAAAGAAGCCTATTTATTTGATCAAAAACACAGTAATATTGTGAAATATTATTTAAAATAACTGTCTTCTGTTTTAATATATTTTAAAATGTAATTTATTCCTGGCAACGCTTAATTTTCAGTAACATTACTTTAGTCTTTCAGTGTCACATGATCCTTCAGAAATTGTTATAATGCTGATTTAATGCTCAAAAAACATTTCTTATCATTATCAATGTTGAAGACGGTTGTGCTTCTTAATATTTTGTGTAAACTGTGACATTTTTTTTAATTCTTTGAATAGCAAGTTCAAGTTCAGAACAGAATTTAAAACAAATCTTTTGTAACATTATAAATGTCTTTACTGTCACTTTTGATCCTTACTGAATGTTTAATGAATTATTAATTTATAAATATTACAGTTTTTAGGGGGTTATATCACTTCCTATATCACCACCTTAACTAATCATCCCTAACCCTAACCTAACCGTCACATAAAAGGTCTCATTGATATTAGACATATTGTACTTAACAAATAATATGAGGATCTGCAGGTGTCCTTTCTCTGATGTCGTTTCCTGTTTTGTCCCTCAAGTTTCTGCATGTTGGTTGCACCATATCACTTTGATCTGGTAGACAATTTTTAAATATGTATATAATTATATTATAACTGCTTCACAACTATTTTTCTAAGAAATAATAAGAGAATAGGCCAAAACACTTTTTACCTTTTTTCTTTGCTATGATATCAGGACAGTTGTATTTCCCTGACATTTATGACTTCATATCCCCCAAAAATATCCAAATGATTTTTAATTCAGAAATTAAAAACATGCTCATCATAGAAGATGTGTATTGTGTGTATGAAAAGCCATTATGTGTATGAGTTGCAGTTCAATGCATTTTTTAATAAATGAAAAAATCCAGACCAAAAAACAAATCACTAACCTCCTAAAAACAGTAAATGACAGAGAACTTGCAGAGCTCATTTCCCCATGTGTTCGAATGGAACGCTGACCTGTGTGAGAGAGACAGAGACAGGTCAGAACAAAAACAAATATCAGGGAATTAAAGGGATAGTTCACCCAAAATGAAAATTTGATGTTTATCTGCTTACCCCCAGGGCATCCAAGATGTAGGTGACTTTGTTTCTTCAGTAGAACACAAACAGAGATTTTTAACTCAAACCGTTGCAGTCTGTCAGTCATATAATGGAAGTGAATGGGAATCACGGCTTTGAGAGTAAAAAAAAAAACATACACAAACAAAACCAAATTAAACCCTGCGGCTCGTGGCGATACATAAATACTGTTCAGTTTCTTGCATAGACCGATCGTTTCGTGTCGCAGGGTTTAATTTGTATGTTTTTTTGACTCTCAAAGCTGTGATTCCCATTCACTCCCATTATATAACTGACAGACTGCCACGGTTTGAGTTAAAAATCTTCGTTTGTGTTCTACTGAAGAAACAAAGTCACCTACATCTTGGATGCCCTGGGGGTAAGCAGATAAACATCAAATTTTCATTTTTGGGTGAACTATCCCTTTAAGCAAAGAACCAGTACGTGAACAGAAACCTGTGGGGGGGTGATGCGAATCTGATCGTGACGGAGAGGGAGGTCAGGGGAGGCATTGGCAGGAGCGCCGCGGTGCAGCCTTAAACACACTCTCCTTTCCCGCTCAGCTCCTCGGCCTGCTCTTGGAGATGCGTTCCCTGAGAGACAGAACAACAGATAAGTTTTAAGTGCTGATTTCAATAACCAACAGCACAGAAGGTCAGGCGGATGCGCTTTCCTAAGGAAGAGAAACCACATACTTCACAAATAACCTGCTCATAAATAGAACAGACATCAATAACACCTCCGGTCATCCTCAGACTCACCAGACTGTGGCACACGTGAGGCAGGTGTTGAGCTGGCGGGGTCTGGGCCGTTGCGGACCCTGTTAGGGACCGGGAGGTTGGGGCCAGAGGGCAGAGCACAAGCCGC
>NW_015540967.1:215573-222333 GCF_001515605.1 Sinocyclocheilus anshuiensis
GGCAGAGCACAAGCCGCAGAACCCGGCGGTCCGCCTCCGGTCCTCTCATCCCTCTCCTCTCCCTCTCCCCTCTGCTCCTTCTCTTTATCTTCTGCTGTCCTGCTGGAGCCCTGACACAGTCAGAAAAGCCCACAAGGTGAGCAATATAATGCACATTTGAACTGCAAAAAAATTATGCGAAATGTTTAAAGAACATACAAATTTCAGCATGTTCCAGTCAAACACATAGTCGTATGAAAATCCCTGTCTGTGGAAAAGATTCCTGAACAGCTGTCTCAGGTACGAGTAGTCAGGTTTGTCATCAAACCGGAGTGAGCGGCAGAAGTTCATGTAGGTTGAAAATTCAGCTAGAGATGTGTTAAAAAAAGAGAACGGAGTTAAATGAGAAATTTAATTTTACATGATTTTCCAGCTGTTCAAATCGCATCTACTCACATGGATAGCCCTTGCAAAGAACCTCAATGGGGGTTGACATCTTTTTCTCACTGATTCGCTCATACTTTTGTCTTTTAGTAGCTGCTTTGAGGCCTTGCCAGGGCAGAGAACCCAAGTTAAAGTACATAAGCACATAGCCAAGGGACTCAAGATCATCCCGTCGAGATTGCTCTGTGGAAACAAAAGGTACATATAGAATAACCCAAAATAAAGAGTCCAACAGAATGCATTTCAGTGCCCTTACCAATGCCCAAATGAGTGTTAATGGAGGCATAGCGGGCAGTGCCAGTCAAGTTCTTGTTCTCACGATACGGGATGTGCTGATGTGTGCGGGCGTCACGATACTTTTTGGCCAAGCCGAAGTCTATGATGTAGACCAGGTTTCCCTTCTTGCCAAGCCCCATCAGGAAATTATCAGGTTTAATGTCTCTGTGAATGAAGTTCTTGGAGTGGATGTACTCGATTCGGCTAATCTGGAAAGAATAAACAAGAAACTAATTTAAAACGATTGTCTCAAATGTATAATATCTATATTTATTTACATTTTTACTAATTATTTTTTTTCTGGGTTAATATTATGTTTTAGCACTACATCTTGGAGTGGATGTACTCGATTCTGCTGATCTGAAAAAAATCAACATGAAACAAATTGAAAACAGTTGTCCCTATGTATAAAATCTTTATCTATTTTAAATCTATATATGTATTTTAATTTATTTTTCTAGGCTAAAATAATGTTTTAGCACTACAATTTAGGAGGTTTTATGTAGTTCTTCCTCTGAACGTTCCCTAACATTACAAAAATTAAGCAAAAGCTTAAATTCTGCAGCAAGGGATTCAAATAATCAACTACATTTTTATATCAAAATTTTGTATATAAATTTCATAATTTATTTTAATATGGTAAAAACGTGCATTTATGACCCTAGAGCATTAAAGGTAGCTGCCATAGCACTGCTATTCACTTGCTATGGTATTCTAAGTGGTTTTAAGCATATTGCTATGCGGTTGCTAGGTTGTTCTGGGACTTTATGATATTCCGATCCCTAGATACGGCTCAGGTCCCTCTTTCATTATAAATCTATAGGATTTTTGCCCTTTTTCTCCACCAAGTCTTGACACATACAAAAGCAACAGAATGCTTCCTTCAAAGTGTCACATCTATAGAAAAACAGTGCAGGGCGAGGGTTTGTGCAAATAACTATCCCTAAGTATGAGTGATAATCAAAATTTTTTTCCTTTAAGATCTTGTTTATATATTTTCAATGCAATTACCATCTGGTCTGCCAGGAGCAGGACTGTTTTAAGTGTGAATTTCCTTGAGCAGAAGTTGAACAGATCTTCCAAGCTTGGACCCAGGAGCTCCATCACCATGACATTGTAGTCCCCTTCAGCACCACACCATTTGATCGAGGGAATACCCACTAAGGTTGAAAGGAGATTGAAGAGCCATGTCTAGAAAACCGTTCGCAGCATCAAAAATGAAAACGGAAGGAAATCAGTTCTCACCTCCACCTTGCATCATCTTATAGAACTTGCTCTCAATATGTAACTGTGGATGTTTAGTCTTCACACTCTCCAGTTTAATGGCTACCTCCTCTCCTGACGTGATGTTTGCACCTGGAAGATTTAATTTTTACATCATCAGGACACCACACTTTCATGAAATCTACATCAGTAGCCCAATTCATGTAAATAATATACTTTTTACCCAAGTAAATGTCACCAAAGGAGCCACTTCCAATCTTTCGCCCAAGACGGTATTTACTCCCAACACGTAACTCCATGATTCCTCCCCTTAAAGCAGCCTTGGAGTCATACAAAATGTTAGTATGATGTAGATCAAATACATTAGTCTCAGACAATTACAGATCTGCGTTTCAGCACACAGCAGATGTAAACAGGATGCTCACTTCAGCATTCCTTCCATGATTCTCACCAGCTCAGATTTAATTCACATTTCAGACAAAAAAACAAAAAGGCTGCAAATGCAGTCAGCACAGGCAGTCACGCATCTAACGTCTGACATCTGAGTCATGTGATCCGAACACAGTTGCTGTTCAATTCCTACGAACTTGCAACGAACAGGTTAATATTTAATCGCTGATTATCAATGTGCAACCTATAAGCGTTAGAATGAGAAATCTATTGAAAATGACCCATTTTCGTGAGTGTTTTATGGCGTCTGCATAATTGAACACACAAGACGTATCTGTCTTCAGCGATTTTCAGCCAATTTTGTAGCAGCCGCACCCAAGACCATGTTGATCCCGAGATTTCCCAAACTGTTCACACTGCTGACATTAACATTTATTCAGGACAGCTAAACAAATCCTAAAGACTCGATGTCCTGATATGACCTTAAAGCAGGACCATCTTTCTTACCTAACGTGAGGGTGGTGGAAATGTGAGGCTGGTCGACAGGCTTGCGCTCGTAAGACAGGACCCTGGACAGCGAAGAGTGCAAGCGTAATTTTAAACGTCTCATCACAAATGTAATTCCAACCACTGCTTTCCTCCTCGGATTTTTAAATCGTTGATTTCATATCTCAGCACATGGATTGACCTACTTGCATTAGCGGGCTAGCGAGCAGCAGCCTCCCTTGTTTGTATCCCAGAGCACTTCTCACAGAAATGATGTCATTCACAAACTAGCGGAAGGACCCGGATCACTTCAAGGGGCCGCGCGCTTGACGTGCGTACGCGGCCTCTCTTCCATCCACACGCGACGAACTACGACGCTCTATTTTATTATCAGAGAAATCGTCTTTTTATTCTTATTTGAAAAAACCGTTTTGACATATGGTAAAGATGTGCTATTTAAAAATATAAAATGTTTGCTGAAACTGATTTTGATAACCTTACTCTGGTACCTTACGTATGTTATTATGTACGTATTATGTACGTGAAATAAAAAAAAAAAAAAAATGTATTTCAAATTATTTAAATATACATATATTTTTCACGTATTTGCTCATTTGGTAGGTAGCCGTGTAATAACTGGGATAATGTACAGTCAGTCATTATTGCAAAATAAACTCGTAAACATTGATAAAACAGTCCAAACCAGTGGTTCACAATTAGGGGGCCTCAAAATTACTTTAAAAGCGTTAAAATAAAACAAAAACAAGTATTTAAATAAACCAAAACAATGATCACGACCATGGTTTTATTTTAATTTACCTCATTGTCCAGGAAAACCTGGATATAGGAGAAGTCTCATTTCAAAAATGTAAAATTATAAAACAACTCTATGGGAATTTTTATAAAGAACATTTTTCTGGTTATACCAAGCTCTAAAACCCTGGAAAAACTATGGGGCCTTCAAATATTTTTTGTGGACAGTGGGAGCCCAGGAGTCAAAAAGGTTGAGAAATGTCGAAAAAGGACCCAATAAGCAAGTTCGTCTATTTGAAACGCAGGTTGTAAAACTACAATATAACCCTTACGAACCTGTAATATTATACGGGTGGATTCCAGCTGATGTTAATCAGAAGTCACAATTGAATAATGAATAAAAAGAAAGTGCACACAACTGGCAACAAAATTAAATTCAACCTTTATTAATTGTCTTCTTTTTTTTTTTTTTAATTAATTTCTTTTGTAAAATCAGAAACAAAAAACCTGAACACGAGTGATAAAGCCCGCCTTAATTTATAATGGTACACAACAACAAAAATAAACAACTGGTAACTTTTTAAGTGTTCCTAAAACACCCATCCAGCTCAGCTTGGTACAATAAGGTTTGGCATGTTTCATGTTTCATTATGAATGCCTTCAGTTGGTTGTTCTAAAAAAATCTTTTTCTTTATTATAATTATTGCAATTCAGACAATATATAAAACAAAAAAAGGCTGATAAAACCACAACTTAAGAAATATTAATTAGTGCCAATGTTCTTGAACTTGCTGTCACACTCACACACACAGCCACACCTGCATACATATCATGCACACATAGACATCAAACACCTGAAATAAGCGTTCACTCATACATTTACTCACCGCCCTAATCCAGCACTGATCTTTGTAAATACACCACGCTTGTTAATCTCTGGCTGTCACACATTCATCGATGCCTCACAAACACTCTGAATGTCGCCTCCATTACCTGGGACTTCACTCATGCACGCAGGCAGAACGGGCACCTTGTACAGCTAAGTAACATCCAAGTGATCGTCATTATGACAACATACTCAATTAAGAATAAAAAAAAAACAAAATAAAAAAAAAAAAACGAGGACAACGAGATACAGTTTGTCAGACATCAGAACAGTGTTTGAGTAATTTAAGTCTGCATGAAAATGGAGCCGTAACAATGCGAGCGTTCAATGAACATTGTAGGATGCATATTTTTGTCCTTTTTTGTCTGGTTTCTCCTTTACAGTGCACGCCTGAGTGAGAGTGTCTCAGTATGCGAGTGTGATCTTTATGACCTCAAGGATTTAGGATTCATCCAGTTGAGTCAGTATTTAAGTCCAACTGTTTGCATGTCCTGTTCAAGTCTTGCTGAAGTCTTCATTTAAGGGTAAGAAGAAATGGGATGTGTTTGTGTGTGCGTACGCGTGTATCAGTACTGACTGACTTCCACACACTGCTCCTCCACGCTCCCATGTTGTGACGATCGGATTATGGGGAGCTCGAAACACTGCTATGGGTAAAAATGACAGTGTGTGTACATTTGGAACCAGTGTCGTCTATATAATTTTGTATTAATGCATTTTGCTAGGTTTCATAATGCAGTCGGTCTGCTTCTCAGCACTTAAGTGTTTATCGGCATCTGATGTTTGAGAGCTTACCTTTGAATCTCGTCTACATAGGTGTTACAAATGTATACTAAATACTTGGATGTATATTTATGCATTATGCACCCTTCTGAGTAACAGAGGGCATGTACACAAATCGCCTGTATTCTGATTAATGTTCCTATATTCCTGCATCTGTGATAATATAGGAGGAGAGCTGTTATATTTATATATCTGTTGTATGTATATATGTGTGTGTGTGTGTTGCTGCATGTGTATTTGTCTGCATCAGTCAGATAGAGTCTGCACCTCCTCCCAGCAGGTCTCCAGGCAACAGTGCTGCAGGGCTGCTCATCTGGTGCCGATCTTCCATGGCCGGAGACCCCCACAGACTGCTGCTTGTGTACCCTGGAGTCATGCCGCTCCACAACCCCGCCCTGCCAGGATCAACGCCCCCTGTGTTGCTGCCCACACTTCCACCAGCACCGTTGCTGCTCCACTGGGTGAAAACACTTAGGCCTGCTCCCTGGGCAGAGGCAGGGTCAGGAGAGCTGCCTGTACCTTCTAAACTCTGCCAGGTAGAGCCAGAGGGCCCAGTTCCACCAGCATTGTTGCTTCCTCCTGTCGTCAAACTTCCCACTCCAGCCCGTTCTCGCTCACCACTCCCAGCGCTGATGGTACCCACAACTCCGGCCCCCGATGACCCTGTCACACCTGCCGGCCCGGAGACGGCTACGCCACCAGCTCCGCCACCTCCACTGCCGCTTCCGCCAGCTCCAGTCTGGGAATGTGCAAAATAGCGAGCAACCTCCTCCTCGCTTACGAACTCGGCCAGGATTGTGGTGTTACCTAAAACACACCTGGGAGGAATTTTCAGAGATTACAGTTAGGAAGACGTCTAACAAGGTATGGAAGCCCATTTCTGCCACAGAGTAAAAAAAAAAACATTAAAGGAGACATATTATGTGCCTTTTTACAATATGTAATACAAGTCTGCTGTCCCCAGAATGTGTCTTTGAAGTTTCAGCTCAAAATACTCCACAGATCATTTATTATATCATTTTGAAAATGCCTATTTTGAGTGGAAGCAGAAACACACTGTTTCTCAGGCCTGTCTCTTTAAATGCAAATGAGCTGCTGCTCACCGCCCCCCTTTCCAGAATAGAGCTGGGACCTGCTAAAAAACATCTGTTTTGGTTCTGATTATCATGTTTATCGTGCTGAAATCATGCATTGTAAACCATATTAGTTTAAACTTCTGATATACGGTTTTCTGAGAGGACACATCCGAAGCACACGGACAGAAAGCGGCCACCAGACAGCATGTGAGTACTAAACTAAGCAAAGCCTGTTTTGCTCAAACTTTCACCATGGCATTACACCGTTGTCGCTTGCGAAATCAAAATGATGGCACCGTGGGTGTAAACTTACAGATTAAGGGGCGGTGATATTATAATGAGATTTCTTTGCCATGTCACCAAGGGAGCGAAATCAGACGCGCCAATTTTTCAGACTCTTGCAGAAAAAGGCTTCCCAAAACAAAGTTACTGGGTTAATCTTTTTCACATTTCCTTGGTTGGT
>NW_015540967.1:222383-223086 GCF_001515605.1 Sinocyclocheilus anshuiensis
CAAAACAAAGTTACTGGGTTAATCTTTTTCACGTTTCCTTGGTTGGTAGATGCACCGTGGACCTGATTATAGCACTTAAAACCTGGAAAAGTCAGATTTTCATGATATGTCACTAGGGCTGTCGTGATGCGTTGATTTTATTCGACTATTCGATTTTTAAAAATCCTCAACTTCATTTTGCTCGAGTCAACTAACCGGCAAAATACCGGAAGTGGCACATTTCACGGACGAGAATCCATAAAACACATAGCGGCTTCAAAATAAAAGCTCAAACCCTCACTCTTTACACATTTTGATGTCCAGATATTCTTTTAATTACAGTGGCTATAGCATTTCTGTCCTAAAGAAATGGCCAAATATTAAAGATTAAGTGGACATTTGAATGAAATGGTGCTTGGTAAATATTAAACAAATATCAGATGCGGCAGCAATGTCTAAAAATAATCATCAGGCAGCTGGCGCCCTCTGCAGGCCTTTGTTGTAATGCGTAATGTGCATTAGCTCTATTGTTTATAACACATTATGTATTTTAACAGTTTTGTTCAATAAAACCATATGATTTCTTGCTTTTGATACTTTATTTGAACTAATTATTATTGCCTCATTCCTATTATATATGTATTTTAAGTAATATTAAAGGCTATTGTTCACTTACATCTATTTTTATTACCACAAAAAAATTAATTATAATTATAGGGCACTA
>NW_015540967.1:223118-225014 GCF_001515605.1 Sinocyclocheilus anshuiensis
AGGGAAATTAATCGTTTAGATTAATCGATAAATTAGTCGACAGATTAATCAAAATAAAAATAGTCATTAGTGGCAGCCCTATATGTCACCTTTAAACATGTAATCTCACATTATAACTTAATTTTTCACAATTGCATCTTTGTGTCTTTGCAACTTTATTTCTCAGAACTGCCATGATATATCTCACAATGTAACTATTTATTGCAGTTGAGTCTTTGTTTGTTGTAACTGAGACTATTTCTCACAATTGTGACTATACATCACACAATATAACCATTTCTCGTAACTGCGCCTGTTACTCAAAATTGCAACTTTATTTCTCACAATTGTGACATATCTCACGATGTAATTCTTCTCACAACTGCATCTATGGTTGTCGTAATTGCGACGTTCTCACAACGTAATTATTTCTTGCAATTGCACCTTTGTTTCTCATAATTGTAACATTATAGCTCACAATTAGGGGTGTGCAATATATATAGTCTGCGATAATATCGTAATTGTGACATACAGACGGCTACG
The DNA here is from genome assembly GCF_001515605.1 of Sinocyclocheilus anshuiensis. Taxonomy (NCBI): domain Eukaryota; kingdom Metazoa; phylum Chordata; class Actinopteri; order Cypriniformes; family Cyprinidae; genus Sinocyclocheilus; species Sinocyclocheilus anshuiensis. Next base: position 223,641 of record NW_015540967.1, read on the forward strand.
TCTATATTACGGCTAGTCTATGGTAATACAGTACATCGGGCAGGACATCCAAACGCTCGCCTATCATTCATCGACCTCAAATATGGCTTATCATCTGAAATATGTAAGTATTAGCAACTTTACATGGCCGCTCAATCTAATGTTAACCAAGAGAAATGTGCGCTATTCAAGTGTGGAAGCTGAATAGTAGCTCACTGCAGGACAGATGGAGGCGCCAGAGCGGTTACTTGCTCCTACAATACTCCCGTCATTTTTGGTCATATAGATAAGAGTAATACATCTTTCAAATCTGTAAAGACTCTACGTTTATTTGTGTGCACTCACAACAACAACAAAACATTGCGGTTTTGTAAAATAATGAAAGCAAACAGGTCTCGGTCTCTGTGAACTTGAGCGCGAAACTCCGTGCATATCTTTCCCTTACAGAAATTAAAAATATAGGCCTATCTATAGAGAGTGAAATGTCTACTTTCAAAACCAATTCAAATGGAAAACAAATTCTCAGATTATGTAATCCGTATGAAACATGCATACAGGCGCATCACTATGTGGAGATGACGAGTCAGTGTCGACGACTTCATCTCTTAAACCAAAAACAAAGAAAGCACTAGTTTAATAAAATTATTAAAATGTTAATGCAGTCTCCTTACTGTTTTTCCCTGACACATTCATAATCATTACTGCGGTGCGCTGTGGCAAGCTTTATGCGTGCGCTTGAGCGCTTATTAGGCTATGTAGGCAATTAAAGCCTCATTATAATGATTTATTAATAATGAAAGATTATGAAAAATGAACGACTACTAGTCCACCAGAAAAATCCTTAGTCGAGGGCAGCCCTAATTAAGAGACTTAACTTTTAGACACCATATTGCCTGTTTTTGCTCTATTTCGACAACAAAAATAATTCCAAACAACCACAGCACTGTTTTGCGTCTCTGAGCAGCATGACTGTTTCGTTCCTGAATGAATCAACCGCTGATTCAGTTAAATCACAATGACTCACTTTTTAACAGTGACTTGCTGCCACCTGCTGGTGGTTTTAAATTTCACATTTAAAAAGTTTATTTTTATTATTTAAATAATTCCAAATAATAGTATATAAGGTTTTATGTTTAATATATCAAAACATTATTTATGCATTTGTAACTGCAGGTTAAATCATTACATGTCCCTCTGAGCTGCATTAAACAGTGTGTAAATACATCTAAATGCTACTTCAGATGCAGCTTCTGTTGTGTTTCCTCCAAAGATTAATTTTATTGATACTGATTTAATTTGCTTCGTAACAGCCCAAATGTCTTATTTCTTATTCCTGATTAAATGTAAGAATTTGACTCAAAAGATAATGCACACTTATAGAAAAATGGCTTTATA
>NW_015540967.1:225920-230182 GCF_001515605.1 Sinocyclocheilus anshuiensis
CACTAGTTTAATAAAATTATTAAAATGTTAATGCAGTCTCCTTACTGTTTTTCCCTGACACATTCATAATCATTACTGCGGTGCGCTGTGGCAAGCTTTATGCGTGCGCTTGAGCGCTTATTAGGCTATGTAGGCAATTAAAGCCTCATTATAATGATTTATTAATAATGAAAGATTATGAAAAATGAACGACTACTAGTCCACCAGAAAAATCCTTAGTCGAGGGCAGCCCTAATTAAGAGACTTAACTTTTAGACACCATATTGCCTGTTTTTGCTCTATTTCGACAACAAAAATAATTCCAAACAACCACAGCACTGTTTTGCGTCTCTGAGCAGCATGACTGTTTCGTTCCTGAATGAATCAACCGCTGATTCAGTTAAATCACAATGACTCACTTTTTAACAGTGACTTGCTGCCACCTGCTGGTGGTTTTAAATTTCACATTTAAAAAGTTTATTTTTATTATTTAAATAATTTCATATAACAGTATTCAAATTAAATGCATTCATGTTCTGCACTAAACAGTAGTGTGTAAATACATCTAAATACCACTTCAGATGCAGCGTTTGTGTTTCCTCTGCATTGCAAAGATGAATTTTGTTGATACTGATTTGCTTGGTAAAAGCCCAAATGTCTTATTATTCTAATTCACTGATTAAATGTAAGAATTTGACTCAAAAGATAATGCACACTTTTAGAAAAATGGCTTTATAAAGGTAAAAATGCCCATAAAAGGTAAAAATCAATTTAAACTTACTGGAAAAGATGCATTTCTATCAGTGTGAGCTGTCCACCACACAAAATATGAAGAATATCAAAAAATTTAGGAGTCCGCTGTCCACGGTAGTCCTTAAGATACCAGCACAACAACACCCAGCAAAATATTGTCTAATTATCATTATCGATAAAATCCCAGAAAATATCGAGATATTATTTTTTGTCAATATCGCACACCCCTACTCACAATGTAACTTTATCACAATTGTGCCTTTATCAGCAAATCACAATAGGAGTTATTTTAAATGCTCACAAAATTACCTTTTTGTTTTGCTCTGTGGTGGGAACGAGGTTTGATGAGGTGCTAAAATGCGATAAAATTAATTTGCTATGAAAAATGTGATCATTACTTTGATCTGGGTCAGGAAATAAATTCATAGACACTTACATGTGAAGTGCGCTCTGTGCTTTGGCTGCTTCTTGGCGAGTACTGTAGCGAATCAGAGCACTACCTTGAGTCAAACCGAGGTGAAAGGTCAAAAGCGGCCCATGCTGCATACAGATAGTCCTCAAAGTGGAGCCATCAATCTGCAAATGATACAAATCATTGCAATGAAATAAGAGAACTAAATGATAAGCTAATTAAAATCTAATAAAAACCAACATAACTCATAACATAGATACCTGAGGGGTAAGATTACTCAACACCAGCCAGCAGCTCCCCTTAGAGGCTCCTCCATCACTCCACGCAGAACCTACACAGATTAAGAGTAAGACAGTTAAAATCAGAATCAGAATCAGAAAGAGCTTTATTGCCAAGTATGCTTGCGCATACAAGGAATTTGTTTTAGTGACATAAGCTTCCAGTACACAGAGACAACAACAACACACAGACAATAAAAAATATGAGAATAAAAAAAAAAATACACATGTAAATATAAATAGACAAATATTGAAAAATAAATCGAAAAATAAATAAATTGTATGTACAGTTGTGCAATAGATGATAGAATGGAATCATCTATAGCACAAACTATAAAACTAGGGATGGGTACCGAGAACCGGTACATAATTGGGTCAATACCGGACTACCAATAAGCTTCACAAACGATACTGTTATCGATACTTGCGTTGTTTTATCTCCATATACTTCAATGTTAATGGCGAATTAGAAGCTGCTGCTTGTCATTTTCCTTCCCTGAATGATGTGACCGACGTTTGCTCAACGTGCGTTATATCCACGGTGTGTGTTTGCGTGCAGTCAGTCATCGCGGCAAGAGTGAAACGTTCGAAAGTGTGGACTCGCGTTACAAAACTAAGCGACACCAGTGTCAGATGCAATATATGCAGTAGTGTAATAGTGAACAAAGGAGGCAACACTAGTAATATAATGAAACATTTACTAACAAAACACAACATCTACCTCAAGCAATGCGCTGTACTGTGTCTCCCGGCTCCAGCTCCAACTGCAACTCGCGGGATACATTCACATCAAATGTTAATTCAGTGGTAGAGTTATACTCACGAGACACTGCACTTATTCGCAATCACAAAAGTACATTATTTGCATGTGCCGGTTAAACATTTAGTTCGCGTGCTGTTCTGACATGTGCTTATTCAGAGCGCGTACACCTGAAGCGTGCGTAGCGTTACACTAAAAGGCCGGTCAAACAGCACCTGATTACTTAGCTATGTTAGTTATTGTCTGATTGCACCAATACTGTCAAAAACACACAAGATTTACATATAGACGCAGTTGGTTATGTCTAAAGTATAAGTAAACAGTTGAGAGAAAAACAGATGTGTGCAGCTCTTAAAGCGACAGTACTAAACATGCTGCCGATTGTCATTAAAGGTGGGGTAAGTGATTTCTGGTAGCCAATGTTGACATTTGAAATCACCAAAACAAACACGCCCCTATTTTGATAGCTCCGCCCCACACATACGTACGCACCCCAGGCAACGATTAGTTCTGCGTCCTGTGCACTGAACGCTCTCTCCTCCACATCATGAGTAGATGTCACGCCCCTTACTGCTGATTGGCTATAAGTTTGTTTTGCTACTCGGCCTGAATCAGTTTTCTAAAGCGTTTTTGAAAAATTGCTTACCCCACCTTTAAAGGGATAGTTCACCCAAAAATGTTAATTCTGTCATTATTTACTCACCGTCATGTTATACCAAACCTGTATTAATTTCTTTCTTGTGTTGAACACAAAAGAAGATATTTTGAAGAATGTGGGTAACCAAACAGTTGCTGGTCCCCACTGACTTTGATAGTAGGAAAAAAAATATGGAAGTCACTGTGGACCAGCAGCTGTTTGGTTTCCCACATTCTTCAAAATAACTTGTTCAACTGAAGAAAGAAACTCATTCAGGTTTAAAACAACTCGAGAGCGAGTAAATGATGACACAATTTTCATTTTTGGGTGAACTATTCCTTTAATGTTAATAGAATACAACACAAAGAGAAAAAAAACTCACTGCTCTTGACTGAAGAACTTTAATACAGTTGCTAAAGTTCAGCAGTATTAAAATAACTTTTCACATCATACAGGGTTTCTGCAGGATTTTTAAGCTCAAATTTAAAGGTCCCATATTGTCAAAACTGAAATTTCCTGGCTTTTTTCACGATAACTGAGGTCTAGGGGCTATTTAACTACCATATACGGTAAGTTTCAAAACAGTCAGTCCACAGTAAAATGCACACAGCCTGCATAAAGTAGCTGTGATTTTTCACGAACCGTTGTGACTTCCGTAAAAAGTTGATGTCAGAACTACACAGTCACCACCCCGAGCACTGCCCACAGTCCCACTCTCCTTTTGCCAAACCCCCAGACAACATCGCGTCCATGCCATTGCTGAGCAACGACAACACGGAAACAAGGTTAACTTTAGGTTAGGTCGAAAAGGTTAACTTTAACCAAGAAACCAGATCGGCCGACCTGTAACGTTACACGTCACTCAAAGGATGACAGGATGATCTGACAGGATTGTTACTATGAGGTGGATCACATCTAACGTGTATAGTAAAGACAAACTCACCGTGTCTATCTAGTCATGATGAAGATGTATATACATTTCAATTTCAGCAGGCAACTATTTTTAATAGCAAACGCGAGCATTTTTGACGATCGTTTCTGTCCAGTCTGCTCGTTTTATCGCATTTAACCACAGCTGTCGTTGGTTTTTTGTCTGGCAGTGGCAGCAGATATGCAATCAAATGTCTAATTTGAGGCTGTATTACGTCGATTCTGGCACCCAACATCACAACAAGATGATATTTTAAGCTCCTTATGTAGCCAAATCTGCGCTGGTTTGAATGGGCCGCCTCCAGTTTCCCCTTCGTTTTGCTGCCTCCAGCTAGCGCTGTGACGGCGGCTGACCCTAGTTACCTGTGGTTGGTCTGGCCGTACGTCACTCAGAAAACAACTGACCAATCAGAAGAGAGGCTCATGAATATTAATTAGACAGGTTAAAATCGACCTGTTCTCAGCAGAGCTCCTGAGAGAGGAGCTGTAAAAATATATTGAGATGGTTTTTGG
>NW_015540967.1:230192-231237 GCF_001515605.1 Sinocyclocheilus anshuiensis
TTTTCACAAAAACAAAAAGTTTTATAAAATTATAAACTTTACATTTCCGCCTTTAAACCATTTTTAAGAAAGTGGATAGTCAAGTGGAGTCAAAAGTATTAATTATATTAATTTCAACAATTATCAATAAATTATTATATCAATTAAATAACAAATTAGGGGTGTGCGATACTGACAAGAAATGATATCTCGATAATTTTCTGGGATTTTATCGATAACGATAATTAGACAATATTTTGCTGAGTGTGTTATTGTGCATTTAAACAATTATTATCAATAAATTATTATATCAATTAAATAACAAATTAGGGGTGTGTGATATTGACAAAAAAATTATATCTCGATAATCTTCTGGGATTTTATCGATAATGAAAATTAGACAATATTTTGCTATAGAGTGTGTTATTGTGCTGATATCTTATCTCTAATTGTGCTAGCAGCTGACTCCTGAATTTTTTGATATTCTTCATATTCTGTGTGGTCAGTTCACAGCAGTGATAGAAATTAATCATTTCCAACAAGTTTTATGCTCATTTTTACCTTTAAGCCATTTTTTCTACAAGTGTGCACCATCTTTTGAGTCAAATTCTTGCATTTGGGCTGTTACCAAGCAAATGAAATCAGTATCAACAAAACCGATCTTTGCAATGCAGAGGAAACACAGAAGCTACATTAGAAGTGTCATTTAGATGAAAACTCCAGAAAGGTGTAAAATGTGACCATTAAGACCTTTTTAAGACCTGCACAAATAAAATTAATACTATATGAGCGGGGTAGGGCAATGTCTATAGTACCATATTAAACTGTAAAATTACTGTAAAAAGCATAATTTACAGTTGAGGAAACACAGAAGCTGCATTAGAAGTGGCATTTAGATGCATTTACACACTGTTTAATGCAGCTCTGAGGGACATTTTACCTGCAGTTACAAATGCATAAATAATGTTTTGATGTTTTAAATATAAAACACTGAAAACTGATGTTTGAAATTATTTAAAAAATGAAAAGGTACCTTAAATGTGAAATTAAAACCGCCAGTTTGTGG
>NW_015540967.1:231836-232096 GCF_001515605.1 Sinocyclocheilus anshuiensis
TTAATATTAACTTCTTGTTTATTGAACTGTTGTATAAAATCAATATCACATTTGTAATCATGCTGACTTTTGGAGAAAAAAACGGCACTTTCGTGTGATATTAACTACATGAAATGATATAAATATATAGATTTTCTGCCCCATATCTTGAATTATGTGATAATTCTAAATGCATTTTAATAACACTGATTCATGCAGTGAAAGAACGCACTATAAATGCGCACGCGCACTAGTCTAACCTGCTAGACTTCATCATCTAA
>NW_015540967.1:251791-253024 GCF_001515605.1 Sinocyclocheilus anshuiensis
TTGAAATCATAATTAAGACTTTCTTGTACAATTTAAGACTCTTAAATTTGATACAACTAAATTTAAGACTTTAAGACCCGCAGAAACCCAGTCATATCTTTTTGCACCGAATAGTATTGATAACAGTATCGATAAGTACCGGTATCGATAAACAGTATCAGTATCGATAAAATGTAAACGATACCCATCCCTAGTTAAAACAGGTTACTTGAGTGAATGTCTAAACAGTGTTTAATTTTAACATCTGTGATTTCAATAATGTTTTACAGTTCTATGGTTTCTGAGGTGTTGTATTACCAGGCCCAAATCTGTTTTCTTGGCCGCCTCCAGTGCCACCCCAGCCTCTACCCAATCGTGGGCCTCCTCCTGTCCAGGGAGAAACGGAGGGCTGTTTCTGATGGGTCAGTCCAGGAGGTGGGCGTGGCAGATGAGAGCTGTTGCGATTGGTCTTCCAAGGCTTGTTGTGCCCTATAGGCTCAAGTGGCCAACTGGGCTTATAGTCTGTGTACTTAGCTGTGAGAACAGGAAATAAATAAAAAGAACAGGTGAGAACAGGAAATTCCCAGAGTATTCAAACTGGGAATAAACAAGAATTGATGGAATTTAGTGATTCATATCAAATCAAATCAAATAAGAAGTACCATCTTAGGGATGTTCATTTTAACCGGTTAACCGTTAACCGACCGTAAGAATTTTTGACCGATTAATACAATCAGTTAAACGGTTTAAAAAGTAAAAAAAATTTTCAGTAATTTATCCAAATATTTAAAAAGGTTTGCTGCATGGTTAAAATACGCTACGCGTATAAAAATAAAATTGTTTTTTAGGGGGAAAAAAACATGTCGCATTTTATAATTTCATTCAGAAATAGGCCTAATGCCGACGCGAAATGTTTACAAACATTATAATAAACACTGTAAACATAGCTAGGCTATTTTAGTTCCCCTCACTCCACAACACATCATTGAAATTAACAGTATTTAGAAATTAAATTAATTAGAATTAAAAATATAAGAAGCTATAGCAATATAAACGACAAGCCAAAATGAATTCATTTGGGCTAAAACGAAACTGAAACCAACGTTAGGTCTCTCATTCCACACAAAATCAAATGTTTCCGTATACACGATGTATTTGAATGGCAAATTATTATTTATTACGTAGCCTACTTCACTCGCGTTCCAATATCCACGTAAAACAAAATGTTTTGCATAACATCACGGCGGTACTGTG
>NW_015540967.1:253898-256722 GCF_001515605.1 Sinocyclocheilus anshuiensis
AGTGGAAGCAACTACTCCTTTTAGTCCTAAAGATAATCGGAATTGTAAAAGGTTTGCTTTTATTTGTGTACATTCACAATAAAAACAAATCTTTGTGCTTTTGTAAAATAAGCCTAAAGAAAACTAGGATGTCGCATTCTGCCGTCTGGTTTCCTTTCGCGCAGCACAAAAATGAACCGAAACTCTGCATACTAGGCTACTTGCTGCACAGTTTCTTTCGTTCTCTTAATTTATTATTTAAGTAAAAATATATTTCTCGTATAGGCCCATTTATTATTATTATTTTATTATTATATTTATATATTATTATAATTTATATATATATAGCCTAGCTTTATGATGTTTTTCTCCGCTCGCAGAAGAGCTGCAGGAGCGTGATGTGATGCATGTCAATCCTCATGTTCTGTTGTTTGCTGCTTTTTGCACATGTAAAATTAACCCCCGGGAAACAAATGTTAGTATTTTTAACGGGTCACGGACACTTATCCTTTCTAATTTAATTAAATTCTAATTTAAAATAATCTTGTCGGTTAACGGTTGCACAGTTTCTTTCGTTCTCTTAATTTATTATTTAAGTAAAAATATATTTCTCGTATAGGCCCATTTATTATTATTATTTTATTATTATATTTATATATTATTATAATTTATATATATATAGCCTAGCTTTATGATGTTTTTCTCCGCTCGCAGAAGAGCTGCAGGAGCGTGATGTGATGCATGTCAATCCTCATGTTCTGTTGTTTGCTGCTTTTTGCACATGTAAAATTAACCCCCGGGAAACAAATGTTAGTATTTTTAACGGGTCACGGACACTTATCCTTTCTAATTTAATTAAATTCTAATTTAAAATAATCTTGTCGGTTAACGGTTAATAATCAGTTAACGTGCATCAGTTGTCGGTTAGGAAAAATAACCGAAATGAACATCCCTATACCATCTAGTGAGAAGAGTGCTTTGTTGTTACCTGGGTTGTGTGCATTGTTGAGGGGGCTCTCTGAGGCACTGTAGGGCCAGGCACCAGGTGAAGGCAGCAAGGTGTTGAGGGAGGGATTTGATTCTATGCCAACACATGCAAAATACAAGACTTGTTTGTTAGTATTTACATGAGTATGTAAATTACATTTAGAATTCAAGGCCTAGCACTCTGTGTGTTTAAAGGTAGAGGAACTACCTTTAAAAGAAGAAATCAATGTCATAAAACACCAGTCAAATGTTTGAACAAACTTGATTGAATCAAAGATTCTTTATGATCTTAGAAAACCTTTTGATCTGAATGTTTAAGTTTAAATGCTTGAAATTAGTTTTGTAGATATGAATAAATTAGTTCTGTAGAATAAATAAATTGTCCTTAAATACAAATTTCGTTCTTAGCTTAGCTTAAACGTGTGGTTGTTGATACACAAGAACAAACCTCATTTGTATCCACTATTTAATATCCTCTATGTGCCTTGATCAATGTGATTCATGATTCATAAAACAAAAAGGACCCAACCATTAACTAATTATATTAAACATGTACTTCTCATTCTAAACTATTATCTGTAAGTGTAGGGAGCTGTACCTGTGTTGTCTCTTAACAACTGGTGCTCAGTGTCGTTGAGGCTTGACATGGTTGAGCCCAGCATACTTCCAGGGGTCATGTAAGGATCAGATTCAGGGTCCACACTCTGAATTCCTTTCCAAGGCACTCCTGGTTGGAACTCTGAAACGAAAATCATATTTCAATTAAATAGATATTTTTACAAGTAACTAGGATGAAAATGTTCAGATGTGCATCACTGTTTACCTGGAGGCCAGCTGGATGTGCCAGTCTTGGCGCCCATCTTGTTTCCAGGACTTCTGTGCCAGTGATCTGATGGCCCTTGTGGAGGCACACCCAAACCCTCACCTCCCAGCATCTCATACTGGGAATATGGGGAACTGCCTCTCATTTTGAGAGGAGCAGCAATGGGACCTATATATCAGAGGAACAAGGCAAGAAGACTCAGTTACTGTCAAACTTGTACCAGACATTTCACACTTCTTTTTATATCCTAAACTTGTAGCTGTCACATAAAAAGGAACTGCACCATTTTTATGGAGAGTGCTATCAGGAGGTGAGGGGGCTGGGGAATGACCTTCCATCATCCACTTGAAACGAGACTGCTGCCCCCCACTGTCTTTAAGCCCAGCTGGGCCACCAACCATGGGACCCAATTCCAGACCAGGGAGGCTCACTCCAGGCCCAAACCCTTCAAGACACAGAACAGCACAGAAAATGGCAAGTTACAAAAAGTTACAGTTCCCAGCAGGCATGACACTCTCATGGGGCTCATTAAAATAAAAATAGACTCACCAGAATAAGTTCCTTGTGTTTTTTGATGCAGGTCTGCTACAGATCCTGCCAAGCCAGGGTGTGAGAGGGGGTCCAACATTGGCATCTTTGGACCACTACCACCAAGGTGAGAAGGAGAGAGTTTCGAGCTGCCTCCTGGGCCTCCCACATGCTGCTGCTGCTGTTGTCTCTGCTGCTGAAGAACAGCCATGATTCTGGCAAGCTGGAGAAAAAAAACAGCAATTCAATATGACAGCAGCAATTCAACAGGAACTCATATTGCCGACATGTCCACAACTGCAGAGGGTTAAACCCCAATCCTCATTTCATTTTCACATAACAAAAACAGATGACAACAAACAGCATCTTGCAATTTGTTTTGCTATGTTGTTTGACTTCAAACTACAGCATCATCTCCTGTGGCACATCTACACAAATACAGGTGCATCTCAATAAATTAGAATGTCGTGGAAAAGTTCATTTATTTCAGTAATTCAACTCAAATTG
>NW_015540967.1:256944-260137 GCF_001515605.1 Sinocyclocheilus anshuiensis
GATTGTCTTCTGGACAACTGTCAGATCAGCAGTCTTCCCCATGATTGTGTAGCCTAGTGAACCAAACTGAGAGACCATTTTGAAGGCTCAGGAAACCTTTGCAGGTGTTTTGAGTTGATTAGCTGATTGGCATGTCACCATATTCTAATTTGTTGAGATAGTGAATTGGTGGGTTTTTGTTAAATGTGAGCCAAAATCATCACAATTAAAAGAACCAAAGACTTAAACTACTTCAGTCTGTGTGCATTGAATTTATTTAATACACGAGTTTCACAATTTGAGTTGAATTACTGAAATAAATGAACTTTTCCACGACATTCTAATTTATTGAGATGCACCTGTATTGAGTCTATTTATATGCAAGAAAGAGGGATGTTTGCCAGTCTGCTTTTCAAAAAAGTTACTTGAATAAGTATACAAGCCATAATGAGTCAAAGAGAAGAGACTTATGCTTGATCAAGCCATTAAATATAAATTCTATAATATGAAACCGGTACAAAGAATGTAATTATGGAATGTAGAATTTTCTGAGAGCACCTGATCACTGTAGAAGCATCAGGAAACATTCAAACTTGCAGAAGCTTTTTACAGTTAAATAGTAGTTTAGCAATAAGAGGTCAAAATGGTACCTGTTGTGGGTCTGCTTGTTGACGTATGTTTGGGGGGAACTTGCGCTGGTTCTGCAGCAGTTGCTGCTGTTGTTGTTGCTGTGGTTGCTGTTGAAGTAGCAGCTGACAGGCCTGCAAGGAACCATGAGTCACAGGGTCAAAAGAAAAAACAAACAGAACTGTAGTGAGTGTATTGTGAGTCTGACCAGCACAGATGAAGTCCTGAGCATGTAACAGAGCATAGAGCTACCCACCAGTTGGAACTGAATATGAGGGGGGTATATGCTGTTGAGCATGGCAATGTGCTGTGGGGAAAGCTGTGGAGGAAAGATGCCTCCCCCAACACCTCCACTGGGAGGAGGCATCTGCTTCAGCACAGAGCCTGGCACCTGTAACAGAAAGATCGAATTAGACGAAGATCACATCTGAGTTACATTTAGCTATCTGCATTTCTGTAGTTAACAGGAATTTATCTTAAAGACAGTGTGAAATCCTATTGTGCATAATCAGTGCACAGTACTTTGAGGACAAAAAAAAAAAAATGTTTAAGGGGTGGTTCACTGTTTTTTTTCTAGGCTTGATTGTGTTTATGGGGTACAGTCTAACATGTGTTAATGCTTCGTTTTTTTAAAAAAGCATTATTTTTCACAATTTACCTTTATTCCACACCGCTCTGTCCCTTCACTGAGAAACATGCTGGTCATTTCCTGTTTTTTTGAAGCCCCACCCTCAGAAATAGGCGATGGGCTCGGATTGGTTAGCTAGCCCAGTGTGTTGTGATTGGCTAAACCGCCTCTAGTGCGCGTCTAAACATCCCGCCCCTCACCTCAGCGCATGTGCTCCAGTTGTATTGTAAACAACGTCATCGTAAATATCGCTTATCAGTTTGAGAAGCAGAGGATATTATTGAAGAGGATCGTGCAGAACCTGTGCAAGCACGGCTTTTAATAAGCGAGAGAGAGAGAGAGAAAAAGAGAGAGAGAGAGAGAGAGAGATGCAGAGCAGGGGGAAGCGAGGAACAGTATTAAGAACCGCTGCTTTAGAACATTGATTTTGAAACTTGTGAATCCATTCGAATTGTTAGAAGACAGAATCACGATTCATATACGAGTAGACTTTTACGTGCACCTCTAGTTTTCTCTTCCTCTTCTCTAAAGCAGCGCAGCATGGCCTCACCCCCTTTGCTGACTTTTCCCGGAGGAGGGGTTTATCTGGGTTTGTTACGTTACGAACCCGGGAAGTAACTTGTTGTAGTCCCTACCAGCCGTTTTTGTAGGCATTAAACTGCCAGAATTTTAAAAGACGATATCTCCGTTTGCATTGAACTTTCAGCTTCGTAACTGCAGATATTGTTTATGCTCAAACAGCAACATTACACACGAACGTTAAAAAAGTGAAATCACAATGAACCACCCCTTTAAAACCTCAACAAAATGTCTGCTTCTAAAATGACTTGTCTGTCAACATCTTGCAAACTACTGAAGTAATATTAACCAATACATAGTATTATCAAGTACCTGCGGTGACAGGAACTGATGAGGCACTTGCGCTCGTACAGATGGGTTGACGGGAGGCACCCCTGGTTGGTGCCTGGACTGTGCCATCCCACCTCCGCTACTAAACAACTGACCACTCGCCTAAAGAAAAAGGATAGAAGATTAGAACACACACAGATAATCACAGTGACAGCAGAGGCTCAGATTACCATTTTCAGACACGTAAAGAGATGCAAATACCTTGTCATAGTAAGGCCCAGGTTCACATGCCCCCATCTCTTTGGAACCAGGTGAACGGAAGATTACTCCTGCTCCCCCTCCACGTCCTCCTTTACGCATCTCTCCATTGTACTCATTTAAGCCCATGCCACGCTTTTCTCCTTCCATCTTTTTGTCCTGCGGAGGACCAGGGGCCAGATCCAAAGAACGACCACTGGGGTCCTCTCCCTAGTAACAAACCACTACATTGGTAAACCTTATTCAAACTAAAACTTAATTCAAACACGTTAATATGGATGCATGATATATTAGTGAGCAATATACTATTTGCCTATAACTAGGAAAAATTTAACTGTTATTAAAGCTACTTAATGACCTATTGGTAAGCCCCTCCCCTCAAACGCAGATGAGCCAATGGCAGTCGAGTATCACAGGGGTTAAAGCAAAAAAAAATCTTTTGACTGAAAATTTTTCCTCAGCCAAACCCCATTCCACAACCATACCTGTCACACACCCAGATTAAGAGCAGTTTTTTCTTCTTGTAATTAGGAGCGCTTGTCCTCCTAATTTAAAAAATGTAGGAGCACCTTCTGATCAATAATAAAAAATTCTGATAAAAACTTTGCCTTCCTAATATGAGGTGACATTTGACTCAAAGTGATTTTCTTTTTAGCTTTGTAATGGCATTTTTCTAATTTTATTAAATGTATGCAGTGTTTCCTAGGATTTTTTTCCAGCTGTGGTGGCAGGACTATTTCTCATGGACCACGCCCCCTCCCCTCCCCACCAAAGAATCATGTGCACTCAGAATTGAATTTATTTTAACTAAAAAAGACAAGTAAATAGTAAATAATAAAATAAGAACAAATA
>NW_015540967.1:260777-261115 GCF_001515605.1 Sinocyclocheilus anshuiensis
CATTAATTTATACAGAGGTGGCACAGAAGAACACAAAAGTGGCTTGTAGGTACATTTTCAGAAGTTTAATGAGACTCAGAGGTGGCATGAGTGCAATCAAATTCATACATTCATGTGGAGATTAATCTTTTAAATATACAATTTTGAATACAGAAATACTAAATTATTTAAATAACTGAAATTATACGCTAAAAATGAAACTAAATCCGTCAGCAGGTGGCAGCAAGTCACCGATTTTATCACTGAATCATTCATTCAATTGATTTGTTCAAACTTCTGATTCATTCAGGAATGAAGCAAGTGACTGTCTTTATGAATGGGTAATCATGAATCACTGA
>NW_015540967.1:261667-266038 GCF_001515605.1 Sinocyclocheilus anshuiensis
TCGCGATCTGTGGGCGCACAGAAAATGAGCGCGCGAGTGAGTTCTCAAGACGTGCAAATGATACGTTCCGTCATCTATCATCGCGTTATAAGCGCGGAACCTGTGGGAATAAGACAAAGTCCCTTTAAGGGTATTCTATAGTCTTTGGAATGAGTAGAATTGTTATTAATAGCCGCAATCCCGCGCCGAAATTCAAGTTATCGCGCTACATGTTTCTTTTCCCATCATTTTTTCCAACTGACGGGGATCCGTCGTAGACTTGCTGCAATTAACGGAAATCCGTCGTAGCGATGAAGAACTTTAATCCCTGGTATCAGTTGCACGGGGAGCGGAACTCGGACATCTGTAGGTTTCAGAGCCATAGAGAAACATTGGAAGATCCGAAGCTCGCATTGTTTTTATGGGGTTTATGCTTCAAAAATGGAAAAACGATGTGCCTGGGGTCCTTGTAAATTCCAGGTATCCTGAGAGGATAGGCAATGGAATTTATATTATTCTATTTCCTAAACCCAAACAAAACGGAGCAAAATGTCGCAAAGCATTCACGCCCAATCTCAATGAAGACAAAACCGTTCATTATCTGGTTGTCATACTCTCATTAAGTTACAATTTTCATCTGCTCAAGCAGAACGTTAATGTCATCTTGTGCTTTAGAAAGGTATCTCTGGCTAAAACTGGCTAATGTTAAAGTTAGTGAGTCCATACAAACCTAAATAGCGGACTGTTCTCGTGTCTCATGTCGCAGTGTAGGGCAAAAACACAAACGAAGTTCTACATTTCACTGTATCTTTGTATTAAACTGGTTAAATGTAAATTAATTTAATCGTACCCTGCAATACATGAACAGTGTTGATCTGGGATGTTTACCACAATACCACAATATTTATTTTAAAATATTTTATATATCCCTCCATGGCATATTTAAGTCCCACTTGAATGGTGGTCCTTCTGTGTCCAAAATTGATCAAGAAGTTATAGGGACAAGGTTTTCACACTGACAGCTGTCATTGTAAGACAGTTAGCAACTCTGTTTGTTTGTCCGAATTCGCAACAGTAACTAAGGGGGCGGGGCTTACCGATAGGTCAATTACAGTTAGCAACTCTGTTTGTTTGTCCGAATTCGCAACAGTAACTAAGGGGGGCGGGGCTTACCGATAGGTCAATTACAACTGATTGCTGTGATTACATTAAAAAAAGTCTAAATTCCATATCTAAGACAATTCTTTCATAATTTCTTACCAGAATCCCCATGTTTGAAAACTGTCTTGTCATTGGGTTCATCCAAGAGTCTCCTGCACCCTTCAAGGAACCCTGAAGAAAATTAGACCAAAAGCTCAGTAACTAGTAATCAGGAGTAACTTCAGTTTCAGATTTGCATGAATATTGACCCTAGCCTGACCACTGACATACCTTGTTGCCCTTCTTGGCTCCCCAGCCTCCAGAGTTGTAGGACGAGCTGCTGCCTTGAGAACCAGCGCTGTTCCATACACCACCACCACTCTCATCCTCCTCCTCCCAGCTGGAGTGACGTGAAGCACTGACTGATCCCTCTCCTTCACCCCAACCTTCTTGCATAGACTTTGAACCTGTAAATATAAAGAAAAATACTTTAAAACACTCAGAAGTGTGAATACATTCGGGAACAGTTTAATTCCAAACACATTTCCATTACTGGTAGCACAAAATTATCCAGACTCACCAGACTTCACTGGACTGGGAGAGGAATCCCCCCAACCTGGTGCCTTGCCAGTGTCATCGGTGTTGCACCAATTAGTGGGTGCTTCAGTAGATTTACCCCAGGCTGCAGTACTGTTGTCCACACATGGACTGGAAGGAGAGCCACTACCTCCCCATCCAGAAGAAGCTAAGAGATAAACAAAAGAAATGCTATAATCAATATGGTTCTATGGTATGCAACAGCGTTGTCAAAAGTACCGACTTCGGTACCAGTCGGCACTGCAATTTTAAAAATGTTAAAATGCTAAGATTAGAGCGCTGTTGAGCGGATTCTTAAACACCGCTGATTGGCCATAGTGTTCACGCGCTCAATAGATATGACTGTGATTGGCTACAATGATCATCACTTCATGCTCTTCACCGAGCGCTCACACAGAAGCACATAGGAGCATTTGAAAGCTGCGTCTGTCAGTGTGGATCTGTTTATGTGTAGATATGTTAGGGATCCGCTGACATACGCGGTTTATTAAACGCTCCTATGTGCTTCTGTGTGAGCGCTCGGTGAAGAGCATGAAGCGATGATCATTGTAGCCAATTACAGTCATATCTGTTGAGCGTGTGAACACTATGGCCAATCAGCGGTGTTTAAGAATCCGCTCAACAGTGCTCAAATCTTAGCGGGAAATTGAAGTCAGTACTTTTGACAACACTACTATGCAACATGAAAGCAAAGCGAAGAGCAAGAGTCAAAAATACCTAATGTTGTACTCTTTATTCTTTAAATATAAAACCAAATAACTTTAAGTTTGGGCTTCTGTTGCACTGACAATGATTTAATGCTAAAACAAAAATAACCATGAGGTAATTAAAAATGGTGTCTTTTAGAGTTTGTTGACAAGTTTTCATGTTTCACAAAGGGTTAAAAAGAAGCAGCAGTGAATTCCCTTAAAACAGACACTTCAAAGTAGAGATTTTTGATCATGGACGATAAAAATTAGGGATGCACCGAATTTTCGGCCGCCGAAAATAATGCCATTTTCAGCCAAAAGAGAAAAACGGCCGAAAATACGAGCCGAAAATATAGGCTACATATAATAATATATAGGCTACATATAATAATATTTATGTTATATGTTATAATATATATATTCCGCTCTATGAATGTGCGTTCCGCTCGTGTACCGCTCATGCTCACCAGAAAAGCAAAGTCCGCTCAAATAACGCGCTGACAGAAAATTTCTATGCAGTATACTTGTTCCTGTAGTAGCGCTACTGTGCTGTAACATGCTGTAGTACAGCTCTACTGGACAACACTGGTAAAATGATGCTACCTTCAGTGACGCTATGCTCTGCTCGTATGCTCTGATAATAATAGATCTGTAGGACAATACGTTATTTGGATAATTAGTCCAAAAAAAAAAAAAAAAACATATTATTTGGTTTTATATTTAAAGAATAAAGAGTACAACATTAGGTATTTTTGACTCTTGCTCTTCGCTTTGCTTTCATGTTGCATAGTAGTGTTGTCAAAAGTACTGACTTCAATTTCCCGCTAAGATTTGAGCACTGTTGAGCGGATTCTTAAACACCGCTGATTGGCCATAGTGTTCACACGCTCAACAGATATGACTGTAATTGGCTACAATGATCATCGCTTCATGCTCTTCACCGAGCGCTCACACAGAAGCACATAGGAGCGTTTAATAAACCGCGTATGTCAGCGGATCCCTAACATATCTACACATAAACAGATCCACACTGACAGACGCAGCTTTCAAATGCTCCTATGTGCTTCTGTGTGAGCGCTCGGTGAAGAGCATGAAGCGATGATCATTGTAGCCAATTACAGTCATATCTGTTGAGCGTGTGAACACTATGGCCAATCAGCGGTGTTTAAGAATCCGCTCAACAGTGCTCAAATCTTAGCGGGAAATTGAAGTCAGTACTTTTGACAACACTACTATGCAACATGAAAGCAAAGCGAAGAGCAAGAGTCAAAAATACCTAATGTTGTACTCTTTATTCTTTAAATATAAAACCAAATAACTTTAAGTTTGGGCTTCTGTTGCACTGACAATGATTTAATGCTAAAACAAAAATAACCATGAGGTAATTAAAAATGGTGTCTTTTAGAGTTTGTTGACAAGTTTTCATGTTTCACAAAGGGTTAAAAAGAAGCAGCAGTGAATTCCCTTAAAACAGACACTTCAAAGTAGAGATTTTTGATCATGGACGATAAAAATTAGGGATGCACCGAATTTTCGGCCGCCGAAAATAATGCCATTTTCAGCCAAAAGAGAAAAACGGCCGAAAATACGAGCCGAAAATATAGGCTACATATAATAATATATAGGCTACATATAATAATATTTATGTTATATGTTATAATATATATATTCCGCTCTATGAATGTGCGTTCCGCTCGTGTACCGCTCATGCTCACCAGAAAAGCAAAGTCCGCTCAAATAACGCGCTGACAGAAAATTTCTATGCAGTATACTTGTTCCTGTAGTAGCGCTACTGTGCTGTAACATGCTGTAGTACAGCTCTACTGGACAACACTGGTAAAATGATGCTACCTTCAGTGACGCTATGCTCTGCTCGTATGCTCTGATAATAATAGATCTGTAGGACAATACGTTATTTGGATAATTAGTCCAAAAAAAAAAAAAAAAAAAAATCTGATTCTTTTAC
>NW_015540967.1:266183-266875 GCF_001515605.1 Sinocyclocheilus anshuiensis
TGATATTTAATATTAAGGTAACACTTTACAATAAGGTTCCATTAATTAATGTTAGTTAGTGTATTAACTAACATGAACGAACAATTAACAATACATTACAGTATTTATTAATCTTTCTTAGTGCTGGGCGGTATGACCTAAAATATATATCACAGGCTTTTTCAAAATTATACCGGTTTCACGGTACATGACGGTATTTTTTTTTATGCATGACCGGGTGTTAACCATATTTTCTACTGACTGAGAGAGGAAATACTGCAGTATATTGACTTAGAATGCCCTATTTTACTGTCATGATGAGTGAATATTGTCAAAAAATACCACACTAAATAGTGACTAAACACGACCCCTTTTAATACATGTTAACCAGGAGTCACTCTCATTTATAATCGCGGCATCGTCTGATAAAATCAACATGCATCTACACTAAAGAGCGGCTATGCGGTTGTTTTGGCTATATTACTTTTTTGTCTCATGCAGCGCACTGCCTGCGTCTGAGTAACAAACTTAAAAAAAAACAACAAACAAAAAAGTGCATGTGATATTAACAGACGAACTACGCTCATATTTATAATTCCAAACAATCAGTAAGTGACAGGTGCTAGGAAACGCTGTTTTGTACTCATTTATTGACGAGTCTGAATCTCTGTGCAGTGCGCTGCTTCTCTGCCGCTCACTGCACAGAACAGACG
>NW_015540967.1:266960-277160 GCF_001515605.1 Sinocyclocheilus anshuiensis
GCGCAGGCTGACGGGTTGTTAAGGTAACTGATGATATTCAGAGAGTTAAATGACTTGGCACAAGCTGATTGGTTCATGCTGCATATGCAGCCAATGAGCTTACTGCCTTGCATTTATATGGCTGGCTATCATTCACTCAAGATTCCTGCAGCGCGCTTTCAGAGTTTCTCTGAAACCTTCCACCTTCCCCAGCTCCACCTGTATAGATCTGCTATGGGTTATTTTATATGCTATTTGTACAGCAGCAGTATGTCTTAAATACTCACGGCACCGTATCGCCGCATGCATTGGCAGTAGCAAGTTCCTGTACTTGCTTGCAGCAGCAATAATCTACAACTACAGCAATAACCAACAGCAGCAGCAATTCAGCAGCAGCGTAGCAGATCTTTTCCGCCAAGACCAAATACATTAACATTGTCATATCCATCACCATGTTAAAATCTTCTGAGAGTTGTCATGATTGAACTAATGTTAACTAATGAACCTTATTGTAAAGTGTTATCAATATTAATATAAATTCTGTCCAGTTTTATTGTGTTACTTTCAGTAAAAGTGTGGTTATTTTATTGGCTTGTGTTTTTTTAATTCAGTATCATTAAAATTGAGTTAAATTTAAAAAACCTTACAAAATTACTTTATATTATTTAATAAAATAATAAACAATCATTACAATGCATTTTCGGTTTTGGTTTTCGACCAAGTGCATCCAGAATTTTCGGTTTCAGTCCAGAATTTTCATTTTGGTGCATCCCTAATAAAAATGTCTCCACGATCTGCTTTTGAAGAAATATCGTATTATCGTGCTACAGTGCATATTCTATCAGTTGCAGTTCTGGCACCTCCATCTCAATATACTGTTCAACGCCACATGCATTCACATCAGTATTAACTCAGTGGTAGAGTTACTCTCACAGGACACAGTATTATTCAGTGTCACAAAAGTACATTATTTGCATCTGCTTTAAAGCCTTGCCGGTTAAATGTTTCATTTGGGGTAAATTTTACCCGTGGCTGTTTTTAAAACGTACATAAAATATTTTTAATAAAACATTCAAGTCTCCCAGTCACTGACTTTTACTAAAATTGTGTGATTTACAATCCCCTGTTGTTAAAAACTGTTTAGATAAAACCAGATCAAAAAACGGGGCATTTATACCTATAAGCGCCAGCGCGGGTCAAATTTACCCACTATATAATGCCTGTATGTTCGCGCTGTCATTTTCGTGCTGCTTATGTTTTAACATAGTACATTGCTAGGCAACACCTTTCACTCACTGGATTAGCGGTTATCAGTTTCATAAATAAAGACAAAATGAGTAAAAGGCGGCGATTTATAAATGCTGAAGAGGTATAAGAAGCACTAAATGCCATGAGCGATGGAGAGTCTGATGGTGGGGAGATAAGTAAAGCGTCCTGTCGGCTCAGCATCTGACGGCGATCAATATCATATTTAGTTGTTTTATCCTAATGTTACTCATAATTGTTCAAAATTTGGATTAATTATTTAATTTTTGTTTTGCCATTTTTATCGTTTATTGTTCGCTTCTGTGTTGATATTTATTCTAGTCTGCCTGTTTCCTGAAGAAAAAAAATCAGATCTGATGTAGGCTAATGAATAAAACCTTTTTTTTTTTGATTACCCGAAGTTTATTGGTGTTCTTCTTGTATAATTCAAATTATAAATGATATAACTAAACAAATTAATAATTAATTAGGTGAAGCTGTGCGCTTGAATTTGTCATCGCATCATCCTATGCAATGTGGTGAATTATTATTGCTCATTATTGTCTATAGGCTATTTTAGTAATTTAAATAACATAGGTTATCTTAATATATTGATTAATGACATTGTATTATAATAGCCTGTTACACCACCTAAATATGTATTTACTTCCTTCTAATTCTCGTTGTCAGTGCAGGCTTGTTTAGCGTAATATTGACCGTTATGAAAAGTGACTGTGTAGCCTGCATAAAAAAAGTTTTGAACATAAAACAACAGTACAAAAATATAGTTGATGACTAGACATAATGATTTCATGACTCTAGACACTTCTTTGTGAAGACAGTAGCATAATGCAGTGAAATAATATGTTCTTTAGCCATTCAGAAACAGCTGTCATGTGCGTGGGTAAAATTTACCCACTGGCGGTTTTAGGTATACAGCGACCCCTGGCGGTTCTAGTGTTAAAGGGATTGTTCACCCTAAAATTTAATTTCTGTCATTATTTACTCACTCACATGTTGTCCCAAACCTGTATTAATTTCTTTCTTGTGCTGAACACTGAAAAGAAGATATTTTGAAGAATGTGGGTAACCAAACAGTTGCTGGTCCACATTAAATTTGATAGTAGGAAAAAATACTATGGAAGTCACTGTGGACCAGCCATTGTTTGGTTTTTCACGTTCTTCAAAATAGCATTTATGTTCAGCAGAAGAATAAACTCCTTCAGGTTTAAAACAACTTTTGAGTGAGTAAATGATGGTATAAAAATAAAACACTATGTAAAAAATAAAACACTAACACTACGCATTCAGATGGAGCGGCATTTACTACACAGAGCCGTAGTTCACTGACAAGCTACACAAAATCGGGTTCAAAATCGGCAATGAATCGCCTGCGATTTTGAACGCGATTTTGTGTAGCTTGTCAGTGAACTATGGCTCTGTAAAGTAAATGCCGCTCCATCTGAAAGCACGTGCTGGAGATTTACTACTACTCACAGGAGCGGCTTTACTGACGAGATCCACATGAAAATCGCATTCGATTTTTTGCACAGCCCTAACTATGACAGAATTGACAGACAGATGACAGTATTTTTATTTTTGGGTGAACTATTCCTTTAACGATAATAAAACAACAAAATGCAAAGAAAAAAATCCCTCACTATTCTTGACTGAAGATCTTTCAAACAGTTGTATTAGGAATCCGTCTATATAATGTTTTATTTTTATATTTGTTCATTCAATTTCTTGAATGCTACTGCTAAATACACCTATTGTACCTGAAAATAAAGCACTGTTTAATTTATTTGTATATTATGTGTAGTTGTAATGTGTATCTTTGTTCTTATTTTTTAATAACAAAGATAAAATAATGACAAAGATTTTTATCTTCGCCCACTTTGGCCTAAATATCTGCTAGGGATGGGTCACGATTTTCGAATATTCAATTAGTTGATTTAAATATAGAATATCGAATAGGTTGTGCGATTATTGTCTTAAAAAATCTCCCCATGTTTTCCGTGCTAATGTGGTGGTGACGCGTTCATGTAAGCAGAGGGTGGCGCTGCCAATAACGCACCTAAAAGCTGTCAAAAACAACAGAAGAACACATTGTCTCACGCGCACAGTGTAGACTTGCGTGGCATAAAAAAAGACTTGCGTAGCATATAACGGTTACAGTAACTTGGGACGATGTCAAATAAGAGTTCTTCCATGTTCAGAAAGTGCGGAAAACAAATAACGCTTTCTACGGAGCCACTAAAGGGACATGGTTAGCCGCTTGCTAGTGGTAGCCTGTTACATGCTGA
Organism: Sinocyclocheilus anshuiensis; assembly: GCF_001515605.1. Taxonomy (NCBI): domain Eukaryota; kingdom Metazoa; phylum Chordata; class Actinopteri; order Cypriniformes; family Cyprinidae; genus Sinocyclocheilus; species Sinocyclocheilus anshuiensis. The sequence continues at coordinate 270,491 of NW_015540967.1, forward strand.
GTGTTGCTCCGTACGTGTGATCGCGCATCTCGAAAGTGAAAGTAAAAAACAAGCGCGTGTTCAAAAGGGATTTAAATGCCCCGCATATTAATAATGGCTCCCTGATGCCCGCAGTTTATATACAGTATAATTACCCAACGATATAATTGCGACAGAAGATATCGAAGTATATTTTTCCTCCCATCTCGTATCTGTTCACTTTAGGGGTTTCATTTTTTGAAATGGAAATGTCCTAGCCTTATGAGCAGTACATTTATGCTAATCGACGGACTGTTATGTTAATAAGTGCCATCATTCGGTTGTGTTTATTATAATATGTTTCAGCACGTTACAATCATTATATGGCTTGAGTTAAGGCAGCCTATCTTCTGAATTAAACAGTTAATAGTACAGATTGAAAGTGTGAATCCCGTCTCTCTCCCTCTCTCAGTTTATGGGTGTTTGTGCGTGCATGCGGGGAAGGGGTGCGATTTTCGAATAATAATTGAATAATACCCTGCGGTTTTCGAATATTATTTTTGCTTGGAATGCCCATCCCTAATATCCGCCTTTTTTTATTTTATCTTGTTACCTTGAAAGTAAAAGATAAAAAGAAACCTTTGTTTTTATAATAGGGAAATTAGTTTGGATGTTATGCTCAAACAACTTACAAAATAGTAAAACCAACATGACAAAGAATCGTGATAAAATCGTGAATCGTGATATTTCTAAAAAAAATTGTGATATAATTTTTCCATATCGCCCACCCCTACTTCAAAGGAAAGCACACGTTCTTACCTATTCCTGGCCCCTTGTTTGTTGAATGTGGAAGGTTCATGTCCCTATTCCCAAGGCCAGTTGGCATTCTTCCAGGTGGCTGCTGCTGTAGGGTTGGGGGTCCTTGCTGAGGGGACACTGATTGTGCCTGGCCAGATGGGGCATTGTTCTTATCCCACACACTTTTGTTGTTGTAGTTGTTGGGGTCACCCCAAGCAGATGTTCCATCATCAATCTCCATTTTCCTGCTGATGGACTGTGGAGAAGGCTCCTCCCAACCACTGGGCTCTGATGTGTCTCCAGAGTCACTGGAAACTTGGGGTATGGGCCCTGAAGTCCACCCTGAACTTTGGCTCTGAGCTGAAGGACCTGCTGGTCTTCCCCAGCCCCCTTGCATGGCCCCTGTGTCCACCGACTGACACTGCTGAGGCTGTGATTGTTGTTGCTGCTGCTGCTGTTGTGCCGGGCCTTTCTGTGAGGCCGATTGGCTGTTTGGCATCTGTGACGGGTGCATCTTCCCACCCCAGCCTTGGTGAGATTTGCCACCCATGTCTCCACCTGCCCCTTTACCTCCAGTTCCCCATGACCCTCTAGGAGCTCCCTCATCCCAATTACCCCATGTACCCACTTCTGAGTCCCCACTAGTACCTCCACCACTCTTCCCATCCCCCCAACCCCCACTGCATGATTTGGGCTCATTCTCTCCCCAGTCGCTGCTACCTCTCGTTCCCCTATTGCCCGCATCCCCCCGTCCCATTTCTTTCCAACCGCCTGTTCCTTTCTCCTCCTGACTGTCTCCCCAGCCACTTCCTCCAGTTGATGGAGTACCCTGTGTTTGGAAATCTCCCCACCTGCCTGACGAGCTCCCTGCTCTACATTCTCGCCACTCATGTCCTTCGCTGTCCCAACCTTTCCCATGGCCCTCTGATGAAGCAGTCCCTCCCCAACCCCCGGATGGCTTGCCTTGTCCACCGACGAGACACGACACAGATTGTGAGACGCCAGGGTTTTGGATATTGACACCCGAGGGTGGAGAGCTTCTGGCATGCAAAGAAGAACTGCTGTTGCTACTACTGTTATCCCAACCTTCACCAGGTGAAACAGCGGGTGGCCCGAGGATGGAGTTTGAGTTCAAGTTGGCATTTAGAGCTGCACCTTGGAGCAGAGAGGAGGAAGATGGATCAGTAGTTGTGGTGGTAGATGGACCAGAGTACGGTTGAGCGTGGGCAGGTGCACTCATTGTAGATGAGGATTCTGCTCCACCTGGTGCCGCTGCTCCGCCACCTCCCTCCAAATCCCATGCCACATTCTGACGGATTTGTGTCTGACCCCAACCAGAGTTGGACAGCACTCTGGGGTCCAGGTCAGACCGGCTAAGCAGATTCTGTAAGGTCACTTCAGGGTTGGGAGGTTGATGAGCGCGGTGGTGGCCATGGTGCTGATTGCCACTTCTGGAGTTTCCTCCGCCACTGGAGGATGAGGTACATTCCCCACCTCTGCTACCCTGGCCTCCCCACTCACTCGAGTCTCCTGCTCCTACATCCCCAACTCCTTTCTGATTGTCCCAAGCTCTTGTCATATTTGAAGGTGTGGAGGAGGAAGTCGTCGGGTTACCGACACTGCCGCCGCCGCTGCTGCTGTTACTGCTCGAACCATCTTTCCCACCTGGATTGCTGACACCCCCAACACCACTGGACGCCCCCCACTCCCCAACCAACATATGGTCCCGACCCCACGCTCCCTGAGATACCCCGGGGGTCTGACCCCCACTTCCTGTTCCCCATGCACTTCCCCTCGTCAAATCTCCTCGATCATCCTGACTGGCATAACCCCACGCTTTCCTGCCTTCAGCAGACACGGAGCTCCCTCCTGCTCCATCCTCCCAAGATTCAGTCCTTGAGGCACCCGTTTTGGAGTCTGCAGGGAAAGGCTGAGCTCTCCACAATGATGAGCTGGTGGAGGAGGAAGAAGAAGTGGAGCCGTCCCCTCCACCTGTGCTTCCAGAGTCCATATCAGCCCCCTCTGCCACCCCTGTGTTTTTTGGTCCTGCTCCTGCTTCCAGTGCTGCACCACCCCACTCTCCACAGGATGGCTCTCTGTCTCTGGATTGTATTTGGTGAAGTTGGTGCTGATGAGAGTCTTGATTCACAGAAAGAGGGTTGCTGGCAGACAAAGATGAGCTTTGGAGGGAAGAGGAGCCACCCTCTGTTGCAACTGTCCCAGCCCCTTCCTGTACCAGGGCTGGCCAAGCAGAGGGATTGGCATTAGGGGTAAAATTGGCACCTGGAATCCCACAGCTGACACCAAGGGAGCTATCGGAGCTCCCTGGGAGAGGGGCAGCTTTAGATATGGGGGGAAATGAGCCTGCTGCTACTGCATTCCCCCCTATGAGTTCATGGGAGGATGAAGCCCAAACACTACCAGACTGCATACATTCATTGGGTGAACCGGAGGATGTGGGTGGGGAAGGGCTGCCAGAATTCACTCCTTTTCTCCCGTTTCCTCCTCCCACAACTTTCGCTTGCTGCTGGAGATGCCTCTCACCCCATGAGGTGCTGCAGTTCAGAATTCCGCTACTGTCCGCACCTCCGGTACCTGCTGTATCCCCTGCCTTTGACCCATCCCCAGCAGCAATACTGGGCCATTCCTCCAGGTCTGACCGGTCCACTATCACCTTTTCCCTGCCCTGAGAGAGGGGTTGACTGCCAGAGCTGTTCCCCCACATGGAATTTGCATAATTTGAAGAAGAAGAAGAAGCAGCGATTGATGAGGAGGATGATGTATGGGGCAGTGAGGGAGCAGCTGGACCCACAAGGCCCTGGCTTGGATCTGGAAACAAAATACCAAACTATTCATGAACCTCCAAGATTATTTTCTTATGACACACAACCTACATGTATATAAACTAAACCAATATGATACAAACAAGTCTCAAAAGTCTTAAAGGGATGATTCACCCCAAAAATTCTGTCATCATTTACTCACCTATGCCATTCCAAACCTGCATAACTTCTGTGAAACACAAAATAAGATATTTTGAAGAACTGCTTTTGTCCATACAATTAAGTAATTGAGTTTCAAAACAACACTGGACTCGCAACACTTGGGACTTGGACTTTCATTGTACTGACAAAAACACAGATATTTATCAAAATATCTTTAGAGTGTTTCTCAGAAAAAAATTCATTTATATGAACTTTCATTTTTGCTGTAAGCTGTAAACTCCCTCCAAAGAAATGTGTACACTACAGCGTGTAAGTATACTGCAAGCATACAGGACACAATGAGTATTCTAAAATTTGATACAGACTGGTACAATACCTTGCGTTGTGTTTGGAGCTGAACAACATTTACATCATCTAGATTTGTTAGACAAATGGACAATTTCACTAAAAAGCTTACATTTTAAAAAGACAAATGAATGTTTCAGTCTAACTGAAATCAAACCTGTAAAGTGTATGTAAAGAACTTATTGTTTGTGATTTCTTTTACATATTTCTCTAAATAAAGAGCCTTAAAAAGTTCCACTTTTTCTGTTAGTCAAATTATTCACTTGATGATTCTTACCTGAGGCAGAAGCCACTGTTTCATTGGGGCTGTCTCCCCCGCTGTTGCCTCCCCCCAGCAGCATGGAGGACAGTGGTGGCTGGCCCCTCTTCAGTAGCACTTTATGGTCCTGCTGGCAACGGAATCGAGGGGGCACTTCACGGGGCATGTAGCGCTGAGAATTCTGTGTGGCGGGGGAGGGCTGTCCGTTGGCCACCGCCGGCCGCTTAGCATTGTTCCCACCCTGAGGGAGGGCGCCAGCAGCCGGGGTGGCAGCGGATGGGGTTGAAGAGGGGACGGGGCCAGGGCTGGGGGAAGCTGAGTTGGGGGTGGCAGGAGACTGTGCAGATGGAGGCTTGGTCAATTCTGGCACTGTGTAGTGGAAAATTTAGGAGCAAATGAGAGCAGAACTGCAGAAAAGCTACATTCAGGTAAAGGAAAGAATAAATAGATTATACACATTAACACAGTGACACACTTTTTCATGTGCTTGTCAGCACAATGACACTATCTTTGTAACTTTCAGGATATCAGTAGGGCTGAAACGATTCCTTGAGTAACTCGAATACAAAAAATTGAGGCAAATTGTTTGCCTCAAGGCTTCGTTTAGACCATTTACTGTAACTACACATGGAACACTGGGTTTTCCACGGACCATTATTACTGACGCACAACCCGATAAACGCTGGACATATTTAAGACCGTAAATCAATATATGGTGGCTAGTTATGATGTCCCTAAGTTAACATTAGCTATGCTTTGTGAAAGAATAAGCGCCATTCATGCTGATTGTCTCATTCTCTCTCTGTGACACACACACACTCCCCACACAGTTATGCATAAAAATACCACAGAAAGAAAGTTAGTCAATATCACACAAAGAGTGCCAGTTTTCACCTCTAAAAATCAGCATGATTACAAATGTGATACTGATTTTATGCAACAGTTCAATAAACAAGAAGTTAATATTAAGAGACTTATGTTTTAGACACGATACTGCCTGTTTTTGCTCTATTTTGCCAACAAAAAAATAATTCTAAGCACAGCCACAGCGCTGTTTTGCATCTCTGAGCAACTTGACGGTGTTTCGTTCCTGAATGAATCAACCATTTAAATGATTCAGTTCAATCGCAATGAATCACTTATTAACAGTGACTTGCTGCCACCTACTGGTGGTTTTAATTTCACATTTAAAGGTGGGGTAAGTGATTTTTGGTAGCCAATGTTGATGTTTCAAATCACCAAAACAAACACGCCCCTACCCCAAAAGGGTCTCGCCCCTATTTTGATAGCTCCGCCCCACACATACGTACGCAACCCAGGCAACGATTAGTTCTGTGAAACAAAGCAAAACCAATGTTACACCGTGTCTACACCGGACACGAGCGGCGCGGCAAAATACTATAGAACTCATTATAATCAGTGATGCTGTCTACACTGGATGCGGTGCGACACGACAAATCCCCGACAGAAAACTGCTGCTGCGTTCTATTTATGACGTATTGACACAAATTTCAGAAGATTTTCAGCGGTCTCTTTTCGCGTCCACTGTAGACACGGTATTACTCACCTATCGAGAAGAAACAAAGCAACCTCGGCGTCCGATCGCAGGCCTTCCGCTCCTTGAGTTCTCTCCAGTGCTGGAAAGCTGATCCGATATTTACACGGGTCCTACTTCTTGCCTTATCGTAAGCCTTCTTTTGTTCCGCAGACATTTTCCTCATTTGTTTTTATCCGCCATCATATCTTTCTGTTGTCGCTCGGCTCATGTCTGACCTCCTGTGCACTGAGCACTCTCTCCTCCACATCATGAGTAGACACGCCCCTTATTGCTGATTGGCTACAAGTTTGTTTTGGTACTCGGCCCGACTCAGTTTTCAAAGGCGTTTTTGAAAAAATACATACCCCACCTTTAAAGTATCTTTTCATTTTTTAAATAATTGTAAATATCAGTAGTTAATGTTTTATGTTTAAAATAACAAATTATTATTTATGCATTTGTAACTGCAGGTTAAATGCATTCATGTCCCTCTGAGCTCAATTAAACAGTGTGCAAATAGGCCTACATCTAAATGCCTCTTCAGATGCAGCTTCTGAGTTTCCGCTGCATTGTAAAGACAAATTTTGTTGATACTGATACTGGTAACAGCCCTAATGTCTTATTATTCTAATCGACTTATTAAATGTAAGAATTTGACTCAAAAGATGATGCACACTTTTAGAAAAAAAAGGTAAAAATGCCCATAAAATGTAAAAATCAATTTAAACTTACTGGAAAAGATTCATTTCTATCACTGCTGTGAACTGACCAGCACACAGAATATGAAGGATATCAAAAACAAGTTTTACACACACACACACACACACA
>NW_015540967.1:277212-277837 GCF_001515605.1 Sinocyclocheilus anshuiensis
CACACACAAAAGTACGTAGAGAGACATTTAAGAGGGTTTATTCTCCAAATAACTCTAATTTTATGTTGCAGAAAAATGTGTTTAGAAATTGTGTATGGACTCTTGTTCTTGTTCCAAGTTACCTTCCTGTTCACTGATTTTTGCCACTTACAAAAGCCACAAAGCCTTCCAAGAAGACAGTAAATGTCTTATGTCATGCTTGAGCTTTGGTTAGGCTGAAACTTGAAAGATAAGTTGCACGACAAATGCAGTATTTAGGTATTGTTATTATTTTTATTACTATTGTTTTGATTTATGCCACAGTTTACCTTTTTTAAAGTAAAGTGAAATTGATTTTTATACAGTGGGGAAAATATTTATTAGATCTCCTGCTGATTTTGTAAGTTTGCCTACTTACAAAGAAATGAAGGGTCTGTAATTTTTATGGTAGGTTTATTTTAATGGATAGAGACAGAATACAAACCAAAAAATCCAGAAAAAACTGATTTGCATTTCAGTGAGTGAAATAAGTATTTGATTCCCTACCAACCAGCAAGAATTCTGGCTCCCACAGACTGGTTATGTGCCCATGTGGAACACAGATTAGTCCTGCCACTTTAAGAAGTTACTCCTAATGTCAGCTCGT
>NW_015540967.1:278551-278927 GCF_001515605.1 Sinocyclocheilus anshuiensis
ACTACATGGGAGGAGCTTGTTAATGATCTTAAGGCAGTTGGGACCACAGTCACCAAGCAAAACATTGGTAACACTACGCCGCAATGGACAGAAATCCTTCAGCGCCCGCAAGGTTCCACTGCTCAAAAAGGCACATGTACAGGCCCGTTTAAAGTAGGGGTGCGCCGATCCGATATTCAGTATCGGTATGAGACGAGATCAGACGAGACCGATCCAAATCCGATATAGTGCGTATACTATTCTTTGTTATTATTAAGCCCCACGAAAGCCACAAACATTTATAAAACACAAAGTTTTCGTGCTATCTATCATATGTTGCTGCCTCATTACTCTGCTATACATTTAAAAGAAATGTCTTTTAATTTATACAGTAGTC
>NW_015540967.1:279068-280081 GCF_001515605.1 Sinocyclocheilus anshuiensis
TTTGGTTTTAGGACAACTTTGATGAAAGGTTTTGATCCACTTCAAATGTTGACTACTATAGTATATATTTATATATTAATATATTACTTGTTTTTCATGAATGTATTTTACAACAATACAAAGAGCAATGTGTAGGCCTACCAGATTTAGTCCTACACTTATTCACTTTTATTTGTTACCCACTAAATAATGTTTTTTCACTAAATAATGTCATTAAAAGTTTAGGATTTTATCAAATTATTGTGCACTCATTATTTTTCTAGAGTAACTTTTGCTACTGAATTATTCATAAAGCTAGTTTATAATAGTAATTTTGTCATTGATTATGATTATATCTTTTTTGTTTATTTTTCTTTATAATGAAGCTGTCTATATTTAGTAGATTGTGTGTAACATACAAAAGAGTGATGATCGACCTACACATTGAGGTACAGAAATTTTACACTGATTTAAAAAAAACTGCGCTGGTATCGGATCGGTATCGGTTCTGAAAAAGTGGTATCGAGCCAGCCCTAGTTTAATGTTTGCCAAAGAACATCAAAATGATTCAGAGAAGGCGTGGGAGAAAGTGCTGTGGTCAGATGAGACCAAAATTGAGCTCTTTGGCATTAACTCGACTCGCCGTGTTTGAAGGATGAGAAATGCTGACTGGGTACAGGACGACTTCACCGCATTGAGAGGCAAATGGACGGGACCATGTACTGTAAAATTTTGGACAAGTACCTCCTTCCCTCAGCCAGAACACTGAAGATGGGTCATGGATGGGTCTTCCAGCATGACAATGACCCGAAACATACCGCCAAGGCAACCAAGGAGTGGCTCAAGAAGAAGCACATTAAGGTCATGGAGTGGCCTAGCCAGTCTCCAGACCTCAATCCTATAGAAAATCTGTGGAGGGAGCTGAAACTTCGAGTTGCCAAACGACAGCCAAGAAACCTTAAGAATTTAGAGAGGATCTGTAAAGAGGAGTGGACCAAAATCCCTCCTGAGATGTGTGCAAACCTGGTGACCAA